>NW_024061299.1:0-153520 GCF_016432855.1 Salvelinus namaycush
TCACTGATCTGGAACAGTGAAGGTTGTCACAGGAGGGTTGGCTGTACTGCTGCAGGTAAGAATAACACAGCTGCCCATTAATACTGGATCAGCTGGACTGATGGAGGCCGAGGTGTCCTTAGGAGAGACTGAGGGAGAGGGGTTCACTTAGAATGTATCTGGATATGGTATATTGAGTAGTCTCATCAAAACCACTCTATTACAATCATCAGTGAAAACATGATAGAATGATCTATTCTACAGCAACCGGTCACTAAATCTACACAACAAAATGTTATTAAGTCAAGGGGTATGAATACATTCTGAAGGCACTGAGTAAATGAATTGAGTTGCACCCCCTTTTGCCTTCAGAACAGCCTCAATTCATCGGGGCATGGACTCTACAAGGTGTCAAACGTGTTGCACCTGGTGATGGCCCATGTTGACTCCAATGCTTCCCACACTTGTATCAATTGGCTGGATGTCCTTTGGGTGGTGGACTATTCTGTATACACATGGGAAACAGTGTTTAAAACCCAGCAGTGTTGCAGTTCTTGTCACAAACCAGTGTGTCTGGCACCTACTGCCACACCTCGTTCAAAGGCACTTACATTTATTGTCTTGCCAAAACACCCTCTAAATGGTTCGCATACGCAATACACTTCTCAATTGTCTCAAGGCTTAAAAATTCTTATTTAACCTGTCTCCTCCCCTTCATCTACGCTGAAGTGGATTTAACAAGTGACATCAATAAGGGATCATAGCTTTCACTTGGATTCACATAGTCAGTCTATGTCAAGGAAAGAGCAGTAAGATACAGTTGAACACTGATTCTGATCTATCACCTAATACCTACAGTACTCATATATCCATTGACAGTGAGTGGTAGCCTGAACTGCATGCAGACACGTTGTTTATTTGAAATTTCATACATTTTACCCACATATAAGCAAAGCAGTTTCCACAAAACTGAAATGAGCTTGTTAGTCTCAGAAGACCTAAGATTAAGAATTGTTGACTTGCATAAATCTGGAAAGGGTTACAAAAGTATCTCTAAAAGCCTTGAAGTTCAATAGTCCACGGTAAGACAAATTGTCTATACAGTAAATGGAGAAACTTCAGCAATGTTGCTACTCTCCCTAGGACTGGCCTTCCTGCAAAGATGACTGCAGGAGCACAGCGCAGAATTCTCAATAAGGTTAAGAAGAATTCTAGTGTCAGCTAAAGACTTACGTCAATCTCTGGAACATGCTAACATCTCTGTTGACGAGTCTACGATACGTTAAACACTGAACAAGAATGGTGTTCATAGGAGGACACCACAGAAGAAGTCATTGCTGTCCAAAAAAAACATTGCTGCACGTCTGAAGTTTGCAAAAGTGCCTCTGGATGTTTCACAGCGCTGCTGGCAAAATATTCTGTGGACAGATTAAACATAAGTTGAGTTGTTTGAAAGGAACACACAACACTATGTGTGGAGAAAAAAGGCATAGCACACCAACATCAAAACCTCATCCCAACTGTAAAGTATGGTGGAGGGAGCATCATGGTTTGGGTCTGCTTTGCTTCCACAGGGCCTGAACAGCTTGCTATCATTGACGGAAAAATGAATTCCCAAGTTTATCAAGACTTTTTGCAGCAGAATTTAAGGCTATCTGTCCGCCAATTGAAGTCAACAGAAGTTGGGTGATGCAACAGGACAACAACCAAAAACACAGAAGTAAAACAACAACAGAATTATTTCAGAAGAAAATACTCCTTCTGGAGTGACCCAGTCAGAGTCCTGACCTCAACCCGATGGCATGACCTCAAGAGATCAGTTCACACCAGACATCACAAGAATATTGCTGAACTGAAACAGTTCAGTACTACAGAAAACGTTTGGTTGAGGTTATTGTTTCCAAAGGAGGGTAAACCAGTTATAAAATCCAAAGGTTCACAAACTTTTCCCACCCTGCACTGTGAATGTTTACTTGTGTTTTCAATAAAGACGTGAAAACGTATAATTGTTTGTGTGTTGTTAGTTTAAAACTTCTCACGAGTCACAAACCCGGATCCGGGATCCCCCCCATCAAAAAAGCTGACTAGCATATTCTAGCCTAACGCGACAGGGATATCATATAATATAATTTTCATGAAATCACAAGTCCAATACAGCAAATGAAAGATAAACATCTTGTGAATCCAGCCATCATTTCCGATTTTTAAAATGTTTTACAGCGAAAACACAATATGTATTTCTATTAGCTAACCACAATAGCAAAAGACTCAACCGCATATTTTCACAATTTTTCTACCGCATAGGTAGCTATCACAAAACCGACCAAATAGAGATATAATTAGTCACTAACCAAGAAACATCTTCATCAGATGACAGTCTTATAACATGTTATACAATAAATCTATGTTTTGTTCGAAAAATGTGCATATTTCAGGTATAAATCATAGTTTTACATTGCAGCTACCATAAAAAATATCACCAAAGCAGCCGGAATGATTACAGAGAGCAACGTGAAATACCTAAATACTCATCATAAAACATTTATGAAAAATACATGGTGTACAGCAAATGAAAGATAAACATCTTGTGAATCCAGCCAATATTTCAGATTTTTTAAGTGTTTTACAGCGAAAACACAATATAGCATTATATTAGCTTACCACAATAGCCAACCACACAAACGCATTCATTCACCGCAAAAGTAGCGATCGCAAAAAAACAGCAAAAGCTATAAAATTATTCACTAACCTTGACAAACTTCATCAGATGACAGTCCTATTGTCACGATCGTCATAATAAGCGGACCAAGGCGCAGCGTGAGAGACATACATCTTCCTTTTATTAGACGAAGACGTACCACGAAACACTCTTACAAAACTAACAAAACAATAAACGACCGTGAAGCTATAAACGAAAGTGCACACACAAGCTACTAACGTTCAACATAGACAATTACCCACAAACACCTAAAGCCTATGGCTGCCTTAAATATGGCTCCCAATCAGAGACAACAATAAACAGCTGTCTCTGATTGAGAACCAAATCAGGCAACCATAGACTTTCCTAAAACACCTACACTGAACACAACCCCATACATACTACAAAACCCCCTAAACAATACACACACCCTAAACTAGACAAAACACACAAACATCCCCCATGTCACACCCTGACCTAACTAAACTAATAAAGAAAATCAATATAACAAAGGCCAGGGTGTGACACCTATAACATCATGTTACACAATACATATATGTTTTGTTCGAAAATGTGCAATTTTAGCGGTACAAATCGTGGTTTACAATGTTAATACGTAGCCAAACTGCACAAAATTATCCGGATATATTTCTGACACTCACATAATCTAATCAAAGAACTCATCATAAACTTTACTAAAAAATACATGTTGTACAGCAAATGAAAGATACACTAGTTCTTAATGCAATCGCCGTGTTAGAATTCTAAAAATAACTTTAGTACGACATACAGCTTACGTTATAGCGAGACAGCGCCTGCAATGAGGGCGGAAAATAGTACTAAACATTTCCACAGAAATAAGAAATAACATCATAAATGGTTCCTACTTTTGCTGAGCTTCCATCCGAATCTTGTACAAGGAGTCCTTTGTCCAGAATAAATCGTTGTTTGGTTTCAGAATGCCCTCTTCTCCTGTCGAATTAGCAACCAAAGCTAGCCAAGTGGCGCGAAGTTGTCCATCGTCACCAAACGCAGAGAACGGAAAACGCCAAAACTCCCGATAAACGTTCAATAATCTGATAAAACTATATTGAAAAAAAACATACTTTACGATGATATTATCACGTGTATCAAATAAAATCAAAGCCGGAGATATTAGCCGTCTATACCGAAAGCTTTTCAGAAGGCAATCCAGGGTTCCTTCCCGCGCCTTGCTGGACAAAGGAAATTTGGGGTCACGTCATTCCAAGAGCTCTTGTTCGACCTCAGATCAAGCTAGACACCCCATTCCACCTCAGGCTCCTAACCTGCTACATAAATTCTCATCAACTGCTACGAAAAAGTAAATTCCATATCAAGTGGAGTGAAAAGAGTGTCTCTGTGGCTTCCAACCCATCAGGATCCTCTTGGCAAATAGACTTCAAAGAGGAAGTTGGTGTAGGAGAAGTTGAGTGGTGTGTGAGAATCAGTCAGATACAGTTACTCTGTTTCATACCAAGTCTGTTTTTCATGTTGAAACATAATGTGACAACCATATGTTTTGTATCAAACTCAAATGTAACTTTTTTCCTTTTATTTGTCTTCAATAAATGAATAGTGGATATTGGTTCATGATTGAACTATATTTTGAAATCCCACACACATTCTTATTCAATTCTGGCAACTATCGACTTCTTCACAGTATCTTCTGTTATTTTGAATATTCAAAATAAATTAAAGGAAATTAATTATGAGTGATGAGATTCAATATGTTCTAAAGTACTGCTGTTTGTTCATGTATTATCTTCACAACTGAAGGACATAATGTATTTGATATGGAGATGGTTCAATGCAATTTGTTGTGTGAGTTAAGCTACTCTACCAGTAAGTGTATGTTTGTACTGTTTCAGGTGATCAGTAGTGTGTGAGTTCTCACATGGCTTGTCCTGAGAACATGTTTTTTCTCATTGTCCTCTTTATGTCAGCTGAGTCTTCCACACAACAACAACTAGTTATGAATCAGACAGAGGAATAAGCACAAGTCATTATATTTTATGGTATGAGCTATATTCCCGTCTGTGTCAATGTATAGAAAAGTGTACAGTTGACTTCCTGATTAGTAGAGTTTAATAGTCTGGATTCAAACATTCTGTGCTCCAGATATGTGCATGATCCAGTTTAGGGAATGGAGTCGTGACATCAGGAATCACCTGTACATTGAAATGTGTTTAATATATTTTGCTGCAGAAAGAGAGATAGACTGTACTGAAAAGATCACATATCCTCCCTGATGTTGTCCTTCAGGTTGCAGGTGTTTTGGCCTGTTTGGCCAACGAGGTTTGATCAGCCACAATGCCAGATAGACTGGATGTACTGACTGGCTCCTGTGTGCAAATCCCATGTGCATTGATATTCCTTGCTTTAAATTGAACAGCACAATACTTACCTCTGGAGTGTGGATTAAAGAATTACCAGTCTTTGGTGGGCGTCCGGACAATGTGATAATTAACAGCAGTAAGATGGTCAACAGATATCAAGGGAAGATACCTGGAAACATGTCCCAGAAGAACTGCACCACAGTCCTCTTCAATGTTGCCACCAGTTACTCTGATTAATCGCCCTTCAGAATTGAGAGTCAACCATTCAAAGCAAAAAGTCTGTTTATATACTGTAGTTGTCAATGGTAAGAAGAAACAGACTATATAAATGTTATACATGTTTCTAAAATGATATGAATAGAATAAGACCAAGTAGGCAGTGTGTCTGTCAGTGTAAAATATATTTATCTACAATGTATTACAGATTTGCCTTCCAGTCCCATCATTACTGTCTCAGGTGAGGTGAAGGAAGGGACCCCTGTCAGTTTGAACTGCTCTGCTTTCGCCCCCCATCCTGAACACCCCCCTGAGCTGACATGGACTCTCCCAACACAGTTCACACCTGAGAATCAACTGCAGGAGAATCCAGACCAAATCAAATCAGTTTTCTCCACGGTGACCTTCGCTCCATCATACCTTCATCATGAGAAGAACATCACTCGTACTGCAGTCTACCCAGTAGGGACAAGCAACAAGACAGCTGAACATAACATGATGCTTAACGTTTCATGTAAGATTTAGTGACCGGTTCCTGTAGAATAGATTATTCTATCATGTTTTCACTGATGATGTAATAGAGTGGTTTTGATGAGACTATTCAATATACCATATCCAGATACATTCTAAATGAACCCCTCTCCCTCAGTCTCTCCTAAGGACACCTCAGCCTCCATCAGTCCAGCTGATCCAGTATTAGTGGGCAGCTGTGTTAATCTGACCTGCAGCAGTACAGCCAACCCTCCTGTGACATCCTTCACCTGGTTCCAGATCAGTCGGGGTAAACCAACACAGGTAGCATCTGGACAGAGTTACACGCTCAATGTGACTGTTGGCAATCAAGTGCACTACTAGCGTGAATCAATACATGACCAAGGACTTGAGAAGTCACAGGAAGTGCTGCTTGCTATTGAAAGTAAAACAGGTGGCATAATCTTAGGTTAGATATACTTTAGAGATCTTTATGTGAGAAATAATATGTGCTGTATTTTCAGGGCCAGAAGAGCCTGTTAACCCAATGGTTGTTGGGGTTGCAGCATGAACTCTGGGGGTCTTTTTGCTTATCAGCCTGATCAGTGTTTTGGATGGTAAAAACTCTTCCTGGCATCAATGCAAAACTATGTATTTATGTTGTGTTTGTGCTCTTGCATATGAAAACCTTCTCAGTGCATTCAGAAGGCCTTTCTAAATGTCTTCCAGGAGGAGAAAACCTAGGTTCAATCATGGACTTAAACGGACAAGCAATGCCCTGAGACAGATGGCAATAAGGCTCAACTTTAAAAACCCATCCACAAAGTGCATTTAAGGAAGTACTGAATTAATGCTGAAACTATCCAGCCATGAGGTTAACATCATTTTAGAGGAAGTTTAGGGGGAGATGACCACACCGATAGCAATGCCACGTCCTGTAAGAACATAGAATGATAACAGAATAGCTGTTGGACTTTGACAGTGTTTACTTTGACTGTGAAGCATTTAGATTGTACTTCATTTGTTGGCAAAAGGCCAGTCAACAATGTAACTCTTCTGTCAGATGAATTTACATTTTCATTGACATCCCCTCAGTATGTGTTGTGTAACCTGCTGAGCTTAGAGCTGTACACCTGTCCCTCTCTTAGTTGGAGAGACAGTGGTCTGATACAAGACAGGAAGTTGGTGAAGTAAGTCTACATGATGGCAGAATGGTGTTAACATCTACTAGTCACTGTTTCTCTTAAGCTTTTGTGCAGTTACCAGAATAACAATATCATATATTTTCAGTTTATATCTATTTAAAATGTATCGTGTCGGTTTTTATGTTGAGTGTTATTAACTGCCTTGCTCAGGGGCATAACGACAGATTTTTACTTTGTCAGCTCTGGGATTCGATCCAGAAACCTTCCGGTTACTGGGCCTGACACTCTAACTACTAGGCTAGTAAAAGATAAAACAAAGTAAAAATATGCGTTTTTTTTCTTTTTCTTTTTTCTCGTTATCTTTGAAATACAAGAGAAAGGCCACAATGTATTATTCCAGTTTAGTCGCAATTTTGATTTTGGCCACTAGATGGCAGAGTTTTAGACTGCTCCTATGAACCATTGCATTTCTGTTCAAAATGTTGTATCAAGTCTGCCCAAATATGCCTAATTGGTCAATATATACATTTTCAAGTACATAACTGTGCACTCTACTCAAACAATAACATGGTATGTTTTCACTGTAAAAGCTACTGTAAATTAGACAGTGCCGTTAAAGTGGTTCCTCCTTTAAAACTTCTTCTCAATAGGGGGTGCTATTTGCACTTTGTAATAATTTCGTTCCCAAATTAAACTGCCTCGTACTCAATTCTTGCTCGTACAATATGCATATTATTATTACTATTGGATAGAAAACACTCTCTAGTTTCTAAAACCGTTTGAATTATATCTGTGAGTGAAACAGAACTGGAGTTGGAGGAATTTTCCTATGAGGATGTGAGAATGCTGAATTCTGCAAGCTGTTCCCAGGTCAGTTTATTAATTTGCCTGTCTTCTATTGGTTGAGATGCACTGCATACGTCTTCCCCTGGGTGTCAGCGAATAGTGAGAGTTGAAATGGGGTTGCTAGGCAGAACTAAGAGGTTATAAATGGCCTGGGAACGAAGGGTCCGGTCTTTGTTCACTTCGCTCTGACGCAGGAAGGACATCTGGCTGTGGCTCTAGAACGCTCCGGTTATAGGCCTTAGATATATCCGGTCATGTTTTTATTCGTTATAGGTGTTAAAGACATCATAATGTTGTTATATTAAACCGAGTTATATCAGTTTATATCGGTATATTGCGATTTTCGGATATTTAATCGTCCTGCGTTTTAGTGAGTCGGACACGTCTTTGCCACATGGCTAATGTTTACTGCTAAATCGAACGTTGAAGAGGACAATCTACAACCAAGCAACGATTCTTTTGGACTAAGGACACCTTGCCCAAGATTCTGATGGAAGCTCATCAAATAGTAAGAAGTATTTATCATGTTAATTCGTTGTTCTGTTGAAAAATGTAGAACAGATATTCTGCCAATAATTTAGGTGCGGTCTCGCTTTAACGCACGCTGTATGTTGTAGTAACGTTAATTTTAAAAATCTAACACAGCGATTGCATTAAGAACTAATGTATCTTTCATTTGCTGTCCAACCTGTATTTTTTAGTCAAGTTTATGATTAGTTATCGATTAGATTAGGTGCCTCTCCCAAGATTTCTCCCGACATATTGTTGGCAGCCTGGCTACTTTTCTCATTGTATAACCACGATTTGTGCCGCTAAATATGCACATTTTCAAACAAACTCTATATGTATTGTGTAATATGATGTTATAGGACTGTCATCTGATGAAGTTTTGAGAAGGTTAGTCAAAAATGTAATATCTTTTGCTGGTTTATTCGCTATCGCTAACGTGCATGAATCAATGCTGCTGTGTGGTTGGCTATTGTAGTAAGCTAATATAATGCTATATTGTGTTTTCGCTGTAAAACACTTAAAAAATCTGAAATATTGGCTGGATTCACAAGATCTTTGTCTTTCATTTGCTGTACGCTGTGTATTTTTTAGAAATGTTTTATGATGAGTATTTAGGTAATTCACGTTGCTTTCTGTAGTTATTCTAGTCGCTTTGGTGAGAGTTGTGATGGTGGCTGCAATGGTAAACTATGATTTATACCTGAAATATGCACATTTTTCTAACAAAACATATGCTATACAATAAATATGTTATCAGACTGTCATCTGATGAAGTTGTTTCTTGGTTAGTGGCTATTTATATCTTTATTTGGTCGAATTTGTGATCCAGATTTGTGATTTCAGATTTTCTAAGTGTTTTACAGCGAAAACACAATATAGCGTTATATTAGCTTAGCACAGTAGCAAACCAAACAACAGCATTGATTCCAGCCAAACATAGCGATAACGTATTCACCACCAAAAATATTAATTTTCACTAACCTTCTCAGAATTCTTCAGATGACAGTCCTGTAACATCATATTACACAATGCATATAGAGTTTGTTCGAAAATGTGCATATTTAGCGGCAATAATCGTGCTTATACAATGAGAAAAGTTGCCAAGCTCCCCAGAAAATTGCGGGCGCCATCTTGGAGAGTCACCTAGTCTAATCAATAAATAATCATAAACTTGACTAAAAAATACAGGGTGGACAGCAATTGAAAGACAAATTAGTTCTTAATGCAATCGCTGAATTACATTTTTAAAATTAACCTTACTGCGCAATACTGGGTGCAATACAGGGTGCGATAGCGCAACGCTACACGGAAAATAATGGCGTCTTATACATTTTACTTTTTCAACAGAACAACGAATTATCAGCATAAATAGTACTTACTATTAGCTGAACTCCCATCAGAATCTTGGGAAAGGTGTCCGTTGGCCAAAAGAATCGTTGCTGGGTTGGAGAATGTTTCCTTCGACGTTGCAATTAGCAGTACACAATGGCATTCGAGAGAGAGAGATACCCAACTCAATACAGCGTCAGAAAATGAAATGCCCGAAAATCGCAATATACTGACATAAACTGATATAAATCGGTTTAAAATAACAAGATTATGATGTCTTTAAAGCCTATATCGAATAAAAACAGAGCCGGATATATCTAGTTTCTAAAACCAGAGCTTCTAAAAAGACATTCCAAGACCCTCTCTGCGTCAGCGCGAAGGTCCAAAAGGGTGGACACCTCGGTTCCAATCAATTTATCAACTTTCTGAACTACGTAGAGACTCCATTTCAACTCTCCCTATTCGCTAACAACCAGGGGAAGGCGTATGCAGTGCATCTCAACCAATAGAAGACAGTCAGGGTTATCTACAGGTCTGGGAACAGCAAGCAGATTTCACCATTTTCAAATCCTCATAGGAGAATTGCTCTAAGTCGAGTTCTGTTTCACTTACAGACATAATTCAAACGGTTTTAGAAACTAGAGAGTGTTTTCTATCCAATAGTAATAATAATATGCATATGGTACGAGCAAGAATTGAGTACGAGGCAGTTTAATTTGTAAACACCAAGAAAAAAATAATGCTAACAGCTCCCCCTATTGACACGAAGTTAATGCAATCGCAGTGTTAGAATTCTAAAAATAACTTCATTACGACATAAGGCTTACGTTATGGCGAGCGAGTGCCCAAAACCTGGGCGCAAAACTAATAGTACACAGTTCGACAGATATATGAAATAGCATCATAAAATGGGTCCTACTTTTGATGAGCTTCCATCAGAATGGTGTACAAGAGGTCCTTTGTCAAGAACAATCGTTGTTTGGATTTAGAACGTCCTTTTTCCCTCTTGAATTAGCAAGCGCACTAGCCAAGTGGCGCGAAGCTCTCCTTCCTGAACAAAGGCACACAACGCAACACGCCTAACGTCCCGAATAAATTTCAATAATCTAATAAAACTATATTGAAAAAACATACTTTACGATGATATTGTCACATGTATCAAATAAAATCAAAGCCGGAGATAGTAGTCGCCTATAACGACAGTTTTTCAGAAGGCAATTCCAGGTCCATCCTCGCGCTTTCCAGAAAACAGGAAATGGGTGACACGTCATTCCAAGAGGATTTATTCCACCTCAGACCAAGATAAACACTCAATTTCTTCTCTCACTGCCTCTTGACATCTAGGGGAAGGTGTATGACGTGCATGTATACTAATACGTATCATGCCCATTTATAGACAGGACCTAGAACAGAGCATAGTTTTCAGACTTTCCACTTCCTGGTCAGGAAGTTTGTGCCAAATGAGTTCTGTTTTACTCTCAGATATAATTCAAACGGTTTTAGAAACTAGAGAGTGTTTTCTATCCAATAGTAATAATAATATGCATATTGTACGAGCAAGAATTGAGTACGAGGCCGTTTGAAATGGGCACCTTTTATCAGAGCTACTCAATACTGCCCCTGCAGCCAGAAGAAGTTAAGAACTAATGTATCTTTCATTTGCTGTCCAACCTGTATTTTTTAGTCAAGTTTATGATTAGTTACTGATTAGATTAGGTGCCTCTTCCAAGATTTCTCCCGACATTTTGTTGGCAGCTTGGCTACTATTCTCATTGTATAACCACGATTTGTGCAGCTAAATATGCACATTTTCGAACAAACTCTATATGTATTGTGTAATATGATGTTATAGGACTGTCATCTGAAGAAGTTTGAGAAGGTTAGTGAAAAAATTAATATCTTTTGCTGGTTTATTCGTTATCGCTATTGTTGGCTTGAATCAATGCTGTTGTGTGGTTGGCTATTGTAGTAAGCTAATATAATGCTATATTGTGTTTTCGCTGTAAAACACTTAAAAAATCTGAAATATTGGCTGGATTCACAAGATCTTTGTCTTTCATTTGCTGTACGCTGTGTATTTTTCATAAATGTTTTATGATGAGTATTTAGGTAATTCACGTTGGTCTCTGTAGTTATTCTAGTTGCTTTGGTGAGAGTTGTGATGGTGGCTGCAATGTAAAACTATGATTTATACCTGAAATATGCACATTTTTCTAACAAAACATTTGCTATACAATAAATATGTTATCAGACTGTCATCTGATGAAGTTGTTTCTTGGTTAGTGACTATTTATATCTTTATTTGGTCGAATTTGTGATAGCTACCTATGCAGGAAAAAAATGGTGGGAAAAAAAAGTTGTGTCTTTTGCTATCGTGGTTAGCTAATAGAAATACATATTGTGTCTTCCCTGTAAAACATTTTAAAAATCAGAAATGATGGCTGGATTCACAAGATGTGTATCTTTCATCTGGTGTCTTGGACTTGTGATTTAATGATATTTAGATGCTAGTATTTACTTGTGGCGCTATGCTAGGCTATGCTAGTCAGCTTTTTTACTGATGAGGGTGCTCCGGGATCCGGGATTGTGACCAAGTAGAAGTTAACTATATTTTTAAATCCCACACACATTCCTATTCAAGCCTGGCAAGAATCAACTTCTTCACAGTATCTTCTGTTATTTTGTATATTCAAAATAAATTAAAGGAAATTAATTATGAGTGATGAGATTCAATATGTTCTAAAGTACTGCTGTTTGTTCATGTATTAGCTGCACAACTGAAAGACATAGTGTATTTGATATGGGGATGGTTCAATGCAATGTGTTGTGTGAGTTAAGCTACTCTACAAGTAAGTGTATGTTTGTACTGTTTCAGGTGATCAGTAGTGTGTGAGTTCTCACATGGCTTGTCCTGAGAACATGTTTTTTCTCATTGTCCTCTTTATGTCAGGTGAGTCTTCCACACAGCAACAACTAGTTATGAATCAGACATAAAGGAATAACCACAAGTCATTATATTTTATGGGATGTGCTATATAACTGTGTTGAAAAGTGTGCAGTTAATTCCTGATAAATGTATTTTAATAGTCTGGATTCAAACAGTCTTGTGAAAAAGTTTTTTTGATATTTTTGATACTGAATGTTATCAGATATTCAATCAAAAGCTGATATTAGATCAATGGAACCTGAGTGAACAAATAACACAACAATTACATACTTATTTCATTTATTACTTAAACAAAGTTATGCAACACCCACATGTTCATTGAAATAAGTCTATATTATTATTATTATTAGTAGAGACTGTACCGTTGATGTGTATAAACCCTGGATCGCTGATGCTATGTAACGGCCAATGAGAGACTTTAAATCCACCGGTCTCTATATATGGTACTCCCCAGAAGAAGCAGTCCTCCATAAGAATTAATGGAATTCTACAGTATTTCAATCAAATGTTTTAAGGACAAAATTACATGTATTTAAGTATTATGTTGTAGATGGGACAGTAAAGTTAGTACTATATAAAGAAAATACTTCAATATCTTTGCATGTTTATTTTTTTATTTGTTATGTTCAGGTCATATAAAAAGCATGAGCTGGAGCACACTAAGAGAAAATGACTTATTGTAGAGGTGCTGACTAACGGTGAATACCCTGTAAGCTATAAAAACAAAGAGAGTTGCACACTCTATATATATATAAACTCCCAGTAATTTATTGGGTAAAACACCAACGTTTCGGCATCACTGTGCCTTCTTCAGGGTAAAGTCATGAATGCTTGAACCAGGTTATGCAGACAAACAGTGAAATTAGTGCAACCAATGACAATAGTGAGGGGTGTGTCATAATTACGAGTTTAATTTGAATGAATTGAGTGAAACTGTTAATAGACAATAGTTTACAGCATATTGAATATATTAGGCTATTGTTATCATTAACATTAGCATACGATTAGCATCAACATACATTAGAGTTTAATTTAATTTCACATATATTTCTTGTTTCCAATTTCATAAAATGGTGTTACAAGTAATCTTTTGGTTCATCCATAATGCATAATAAGAATCATGAACAGGGAGAAGATATTGGCTGTACGCTGATAAGCTGTAGAAAGAATATATTAATTTATAAGACTTCTTCATAAAACAGTAATTGTTCATAAGAAGGGCCTGAGATCAAAGTCAATATTCTGACCACTAGGGGTCAATGTTTTTCAATAGGAAATCCAGTAGGCTTCCCTCTGTAGTAGTAGGATCTCCATGTTACCTCCTCTCCTTGGTAGAGCAACAGGATCAATACCTGTGTATTTGAGGGAGGAGATGGCATCAACCTGTGTTGCTTCAACAAAGTGAGCTGCTACTGGATAATCAGTGTTCTTACACCTGATTGAGCTGCGGTGTTCAGCTCTACATTGTTTTAATTGTCTTTTCGTTTGTGGCTTTTCCACATGAACATGTGATGAGATAGATTACTACCTTTGTCTTGCAAGAGATGATACCCCTAACAGGGATTTTCCCACCTGTATGAGGGTATCTGAAGAAGGATGTTTTTGTAGTGCTATTGCACTGTGCGCTAGAGCCACATTTGTAGTTCCCATTTGGAATGGGTGTCAAGAGTGTCTGAGTGGGCTCAGGGGGCAGGTCAGATCTCACTAAGCTATCCCCAATATTGCGACCATGCTTTTAGACCACCAGTGGGGTTTCCTTGAAGAGGTGTGAATCTGATATCTGATTGCAGAATATGCCAGTGCTTTTTCAGGATTGCTTTCATTTTCTCTGAACACGTGGTGTACTTCGTGCAAAAGACTGTTGCGTTGTTTCACTTCTTTGGTTTAGTTTTTAGAAAACCCTCTCTTGGTTTTTGAGATATTTTCGTCATTGCAGCATCAAGACTTTTTTTCCTTGTAGACTCTGATTTTGAATTTATTTTGAATTTTCTTAGCATTGCTGTCAAAATCTGACTGTTGGCAACAGATTCTTATAACCCTGCATAACGGGCTATATGGTAGACCATTCCTGAGGGGAAGGGGATGGATAATATCCGCACGTAGCAGGGTATTGCGGTCTGTTGGCTGTGTGTACAAGTCTGTATGTAAAACATCATTCTCTTTGATGATCCTTAAGTCCAGGTAGTTTATTTTTCTCTCATCAGTCTGCATGGTGAATTTGAGATATTCAGAGCTCTCGTTTAGCAGAGTTTGGAATTCATTTAGTTCCTGCTGACTTCCTTCCCAGAGCACAAAGACATCATCTATGTATCTCTTCCATGAGAGGATTTTAGAGAGTAGGGGGTGTGTCTCTGTTTTGTAAATGAGTGGTTCCTCAAATTGTTCCACATACAGGTTCACATAGTTGGGGTCAAAGGGGGAGGCCATGGCTACACCCCGAATTTGAAGGAAAAACTCTTTGCATTAAGGTGTCTGTAATAGAATATACTTGTCAAAATGGATGTAGACATTAATAAATGCATTTCCAACATATTTTTTTAAATGGAGGAGATGGATGTGCAGTTGCTTCCAATCAGCGGCCCCTGCAGTCATCTAGGGTTAATACATATCATTGGACTGAACTGAAAATATATCAGAACCTCCCTGATGTTGTCTTTTATGTTGCAGGTGTTTTGGCCCGTTTTGGTCAACGAGATTTGATCGCCACAATGCCAGATAGACTGGATGTACTGACTGGCTCCTGTGTGCAAATCCCATGTTCATTTGATATTCCTGGCCAACATAAGGATACATTTAACAGCACAACACTAACCTCTGGAGTGTGGATTAAAGAAAACCCATACTTTGGTGGGCTTCCGGACAATGTGATATTTAACAGTAGTGAGACGGTCAACAGATATCAAGGGAAGATAACTGGAAACATGTCCCAGAAGAACTGCACCACAGTCTTCTTCAATGTAACCACCAATTACAATAGATACTTCTTCAGGATTGAGAGTCAACCATTCCGTGCAACAGACACTGGAAAGTCTGTTGAAATAGTTGTCAGTGGTAAGAGACAATTTAACTGTTTACCAACTATTTTTCCAGTTTATATTCCTCGCATCAAAGATAAGAACAATAGTACAGTTTAACTATTAGTGTAAAATATCTTAATCTACAATGTATTACAGATTTGCCTTCCAGTCCCATCATTACTGTCTCAGGTGAGATGAAGGAAGGGACCCATGTCAGTTTGAACTGCTCTGCTGTCGCTCCCTGTCCCGACCACCCCCCTGAGCTGACATGGACTCTCCCAACACAGTTCACACCTGAGAACCAACTGCAGGAGAATCCAGACCAAACCAAATCAGTTCTCTCCACGGTGACCTTCACTCCGTCATACCTTCATTATGAGAAGAACATCACTTGTACTGCAGTCTACCCAGTAGGGGCAAGCAACAAGACAGCTGAACATACCATGATGCTTAATGTTTCATGTAAGATTTAGTCACCGGTTCCTGTAGAATAGATCATTCTATCATGTTTTCACTAATGATTGTAATAGAGTGGTTTTGATGAGACTATTCAATATACCATATCAGATACATTCTAAATGAACCCCTCTCCCTCAGTCTCTCCTAAGGACACCTCGGCCTCCATCAGTCCAGCTGATCCAGTATTAGTGGGCAGCTGTGTTAATCTGACCTGCAGCAGTACAGCCAACCCTCCTGTGACAAACTTCACCTGGTTCCAGATCAGTGGGGGTAAAACAACACGGGTAGCATCGGGACTGAGTTACTCCCTCAATGTGACTGTTGATGGAGGACTGTACTTCTGTGAAGCAAGAAATAGTCACGGCTGTGGCAAGTCAAAGGAAGTACAGCTGGCTATTAAAGGTAAAACGGGCACGTAGGGCACAATCGTATGTTAGATATACACTATATATTCAAAAGTATGTGGACACCCCTTCAAATGCGTGGATTCAGCTATTAAAGCTCCACATGTTGCTGACAGGTGTTTAAAATCGAGCACACAGCCATGCAATCTCCGTAGACAAACATTGGCAGGAGAATGGCAACATTCACTACCGAGTTCCAAACTGCCTTTGGAAGCAACGGCAGCACAAGAACTGTTTGTTGAGGGCTTCATGAAATGGGTTTCCATGGCGGAGCAGCCACACACAAGCCTAAGATCACTATGTGCAATGCCAAGAATCAGCTGCAGTGGTGTAAAGCTCACTGCCATTGGACTCTGGAGAAGTGGAAATCCATTCTCTGGCGTGTTGAATATACGATTCACCATCTGGCAGTCCGGCGGACGAATCTGGGTTTTGACGGATTCCAGGAGAACACTACCTGCCCCAATGCATAGTGCCAACTGTAAAGTTTGGTGGATGAGGAATAATGGTCTGGGGCTGTTTTTCATGGTTTGGTCTAGGCCCCTTAGTTCCAGTGACGGGACATCTTAACGCTACAGCATAAAACGACATTCTATATTCCATATTAATGCCCATGATTTTGGAATGAGATGTTCGACGAGCAGGTGTCCACATACTTTAGGTCATGTAGTGTACTTTAGAAATCTTTATGTGAGAATTGACCATAATATGTGCTGTATTTTCAGGGCAAAAAGAGCCAAAAACCTCCATGGTTTTGGAGGTTGCAGCAGGAACTCTGGCGGCATTTTTGCTTATCAGCCTGATCAGTCTTTTTGTATGGTAAAAACTTTTCCTGGCATCAACGCAAAACTAGTTTATTTCTGCTGTGTGTTGTGCTTTTGCATATGAAAACCCTCAGTGCATTCAGAAGGCCTTTCTAAATGTCTTCCAGGAGGAGAAACTCTAGGCTCCACGATGGACTTGAAAGGACGGACAATCCACAGGGACAGGTGGGAATAAGGCTACACTTTCAAAACCATCTACAAAGTGTATCTAAGGAAGTTCACATCATTTTAGAGCAAGTTTAGGGGGAGATGACCACACCGATAGCAATGCCACATCCTGTAAGAATATGGAATGATAACAGAATAGCTGTTGGACTTTGACAGTGTTTTTCTGGCAAAATGTAACTCTTTACACCTGTCAGTTGAATTGACATTTTCATTGACAACCACTCAGTATGTGTTGTGTAACCTGCTGACATTAGAGTTTTACACATGACTGAGCTTTACACCTGTTCCTCTCTCTGTGTTCTCTCCACAGAACTCCCCGGTTGGGACAGTGTGTGCTAACCAGGCTACAGCCGGAGAGGAACCTGCAGAAAACCAGTCTGAAGAGATCCAATATGGTGACATAGACTTCTCCAAACTACGGCCCAAAGAGACCCCAGCTGCAGCCCAGGACAGGGTCCAGGGACAGGAGAGTGAGTACGCTGAAGTCAATGTGACCAGAAGAGGGGCCCAGGAACCACCTCTTAACAACCTAGATGGGCTTTATGCACGAGTGGATAAAAGAGGTGCATGTTAAGTATTTTGCCAATGGGTATTGTTGGATTCGACATTTTGAACATATTAAAGACATGATAGATCAGACGCATAGTATATTAAATAGTGAAACATACTGGGTCTCTGTAGCGAGACAGATAGCTGTGGAATGTGTTGGGTGACAAGAGGAGAGCAACGTGTTCATACAGGGGACACAGATGGATCTGTGGATTAGATGAAGGAGGGGTTGAGGTCAGGAGGTGAGGACAGATTCTCATCAGGGAGTAATACATGTTTGGTATCCTGTTACCCTCTTTATTAACTTCCTGTAGAGCAATTACATGTAAGGATTGGAGATGAGGAGGAGTGTCTTAAGTGGAATGTAAATATCTGATGGGACAAATGTTGGGTTGTCTGATTACAGCTGTATAGAACCTTTGGGAAGAATTAAACTGGGTTAAAGCTTCTCTAGTGTCTGTGGGTTATTTACTCTGAAAAATAAGAACCTAACAGTATTAAGTGTTTTTATGAACAGTATTGTGTATTAGTATTTTATTGGTGCTTTTGTTACATTTATACTTGTGTTCTCTTTGATTATCTGCATATTTGTAGAATTTGATGGGGTGAAAAGTGTTTAACTGTTAATGTAGTGGTGATACGATGATGTAGGCTGCTCTTTATTTTAGACCATTTATTTTTACTGTTGAGTTCACAGAGCATCTGTTTAATGGGTTCCAGTATAGAGGAACTGCTGAGTTCAACTAGCCTACTGAAGGTAGTTTAAGTCCATATAAAGTCAATGATGACTGAGGAGAGAAGACACATCTAGTTGGAGAGACAGTGGTCTGATACAAGACAGGAAGTTTGTGAAGGAAGTCTACATGATGACAGAATGGTGTTAACATCTACTAGTCACTGTTTCTCTGCATCTTTTGTGCAGTTACCAGAATAACAATATAATCTATTTTCAGTTTATATCTATTTAGAAGTTGTGTCAGTTTTTATGTTCAACGTTAAATCAAAGAAACAATTGAGGCTGAATTTAAGGTTGTTTATTAATTACACTGTAATAAAAACCTTTACATTCAATTTCCATGAAATATTTTGGTCTTATTGGTCCAACATTTTACGTATTTCATTCAAATTGATTACATTTAGATGTGTCACTGGCCTACACACAATACCCATTCATGTGGAATGATATCTTGAGTCAATAAGTATTCAACCTCTTTCTTATGACAATCATGACTAAGTTCAGGAGTAATAATAAGTTGCATGGACTCACTGTGTGTGCAATACTAGTGAATGACTACCTCATCTCTGTACCCCACACATACAATAATCTGTAAGGTCCCTCAGTCGAGCAGTGTGTTTCAAACAGATTTAACCACAAAGACTGGGGAGGTTTTCCAGTGCCTCGTAAAGAAGAGCACCTATTGGTAGGTGGGTAAAACATTAATAATTGAATATCCCTTTCAGGGAAGTTATTAATTACAATTTTTAATGGCATATCAATACAGCCAGTCACTACAAAGATACAGGCGTCCTTCCTAACTCAGTTCCCGGAGAGGAAGGAAAACGCTCAGGGATTTCACCATGAGTCCACTGGTGATTTTAAAACATTTACACAGTCTAGTGGTTATGATTGCTGAAAACTTAGGACTGGTCAACAATGTTGTAATTACTCCACAATACTAACCTAAATGACAGATTGAAAAGAAGGAAACATGTACAGAATAAACATATTCCAAAACATGCATCCTGTTTGCAATAAGGCCCTAAAGTAAAACTGCCAGAAAAGTGTCAAAATAAATGTACTCTATGTCCTGAATACAAAGTGTTATGTTTGGGGCCAATCCATCACAACACATCACTGTGTACCACTCTTCATATTTTCAAGCATTGTGATGGCTGCACCATGTTATGGCCATCTAGCAATGATCAACAACCAACTTGACAGGGATTTTTTTTTTTTTTAAGAATAATGTAAAAAATATTGTACAATCCAGGAAAACTCTTACAGACTTACCCAGAAAGACTCACAGCTGTAATCACTGCCAAAAAGTGATTCTAACGTTAATTCAATATTTTTGTATTTAATTTTCAAATCATCTGCAAACATTTCTAAAAACATATTTTCACTTTGTTATTAAGGGGTATTGTGTGTAGATGGGTGAGAAAATAAATATATTTAATCCATTTTAATTTTAGGCTGTAACACAACAAAATGTTTATTAACCCTTTCACACGTACCATCACACGGGTGTGATTGTTCTACAGTGGTCCATGAAGCGTACATCACACCCGTGTGATTAGAACACTCATTTAGAACGGCCAGTTTCGAATGACGCAACAATCAGCATTTGAGCTGGCCACACTTTTTTCAGAAACTATTTACACAAACACAGTCCTTACAAAGTTATGTCCAGAATGTGAGCAGTTTATTTTGGGATGCAATGTTCAGATATTCACAGAAGTATATATAACATAACACAATCATCCTAACCGGAAAAATGTAGGCTACATTTGTCCTAGCGCTAACTGAGGAAAGATTGACCCAACACAAGCAGTCATATTTTCTAACTCTCGGCTGATATAAACTACAATATGAATTAGCTAATAGCAATTACTATGTATAATTAATCACATCACGGGTGAGCTCACCATTGATCGAAAGAATTAGGTAAAACACTTTTGAAATCGAAAGTAATCCGACGATTAGTTTCAGCGCGCAGCCATGCATTTGTTGCTCACAGAAACCGAAGATAATAAGAGAAGACAAGATGAGTTTGGTCTGTTTATAGTATGCATGTTGAAGGGGTGTGTCAATCACTGTCGTTCACATCCCACCCTTCATTTCCGGAAGTCCTCAAAAAATGAGTGAACTTTTACACACCTCATTTTGTTATAACATCTTTGGTCAAGCAGACGATAACGTGAAACCCAGAATGCATTGTATGTCAACACAGCTGGAATTAGCTTAGCTCATCATAATCAGTACAACCTTCAAAAAAGTATTTTACACACATATGTGCCCATTACAATCTGTGCAAGAATCGGAATGCATGATTTGTGACCTAGAATTGAAAACATGTGAATAAAACAGTAAATACACAAATAATTGCCACAAAACATTTTCTGATAGTGATTTATTGAGACAAGTGGCGCGTGCCGGAAGTCAACCACGTACCCTCTCACTCTGAGCCATTCAGTGTTGTTGTTTATGTATGTAGATAGTGAGCTAAGCTGTAGCATTAGCAATGACTTTCAAAAGGAGACAACTCACAAATGTGGAAATTCTCGAGATTTTGAGTCTGAGTATGAAAGTCAGGAATCAGATTCTGACAGTGAGGAGCTGCCCCCTAACCTTGTAGCCATTGAGAACCCTGAATCTGAGGACCCCTTGTCCACTGACAAAGTCCCAGTTCCATTAGAAGATGCTGGTGGTGATGGTGGCAGACTGACAGTGGATGAAGTACAGGAGTTCTGTGGTAGCTGGAAGGCTGCCAGCCATTTCACCCCTCCTGGCCCTGCTGATTGTGTTGATGAGTCCCAGTCTGGAGTGCAACGCCCCTTGCCATTTCCATCTGAGGCAGAGTGCTTCAAGTTGTTTCTGACAGAGGAGCTTGTGGGAGACATAGTAGAGACCAATCGCTATGCCTTGGAGCTACAGGATAAGAGAGAGCCAGTGTAACGGATGTGAAATGGCTAGCTAGTTAGCGGGTGCGCGCTAATAGCGTTTCAATCAGTTACGTCACTTGCTCTGAAACCTTGAAGTAGTGGTTCCCCTTGCTCTGCAAGGGCCGCGGCTTTTGTGGAGCGATGGGTAACGATGCTTCGTGGGTGACTGTTGTTGTGTGCAGAGGGTCCCTGGTTCGCGAGGGGACGGACGTAAAGTTATACTGTTACACCAGGAGTGGGGGGACAACCACAATTAGTGAAATGTATACATTCCTGGTGACAGTAAAGAAGAACTCCCTAAGAGAATACTGGAGCAGAGATCCTGTGTTTGCAACTCCCTTCTTTGCCACCCTCTTTTCCCAAGACTGCTTTCTAGTTCTGCTGCTATGACTGCATTTCATCAACAACGCTACTGCCTTCCTAAATGACCCGTTATACAAAATAAGAAATGTTAACAGCTGGCAGTAAAGTGGCATGACAAACGAGACGTCCATGTCCTCTCCACTGTCCATACAGCAACCATGTCGGCCACAGGGAAGGTGAACCACCTGACGGGAGAGAGAAACAAACCAGACAGAGAAACATCAAACCAGACTGCGTGCTTGACTATAACCTCAAAATTGGGGCAGTGGATAAGGAGGGCATGATAAACAGCTTTGTGGAATGCACTCAGAAAACGACCAAGTGGTATAAGATATATTTCAATTTTTCCAGGGTAGTGTCAAAATACAACATGCCAATACTTCTGACGCATTTAGCATTGTTTTACAGAGCTAATAGAAGAATGTAACTAGCTACATAAGCACGATTGAATATAACACCATAAAAGGTGAGTAACATGAGTAACGTTACCTAGCGTGTCCGCGGTTATAAGGAATATACACAAATATATTATGCTCCATGCACACAGTGAGCTACAGTAAAAACGGTATAACACGACAAAGAAACTATTATAACGTAATTAGGCACTTACTTTGATAGAAACGCAGTCTGGATTTGAAGATGGGTGTCTGTAGTGACGCCTCTAGCACTGAGACGCTGTGCCACTTGGGAGTCAAAAGGCCAGGGTAGTTTCAACATACAACACATGCTAATACTTCCCTGACGCAATTAGCATTGTTTTCCAGAGCTAATAAGACTGTAACTAGATACCTAAGCATTGAGTATAACACCATACATGTTATGAAATGAGTAACGTTACATCGCGTTTCCGCGGTTATAAGGAATATACACAAAAATATGATGCTAAAGTAGAAACGACATAACACGACATACAGAAACTATTATAACGTAATAAGGCACTTTGATAGAAACGCACTCATTTCCAAAGTTATCCTCTTATGGCTGCAAGCCCGAGGTCGGTACACCTATGACAACATCCCCCACCCCCCCCACACTGATTAGCATCGCTAGCATAGCGTCACAATTAAATAGTAGCATCTAAATATCATTAAATCACAAGTCCAAGACACCAAATGAAAGATACAGATCTTGTGAATAAAGCCACCATTTCAGATTTTTAAAATGTTTTACAGGGAAGACAAAATATGTAAATCTATTAGCTAACCATGTTAGCAAAAGACACCATTTTTCTTTGTCCACCATTTTTTCTCAACACCAGTAGCTATCACCAATTCGGCTAAACTAAGATATTGATAGCCACTAACCAAGAAAAAACCTCATCAGATGACAGTCTGATAACATATTTATTGTATAGGATAGGTTTTGTTAGAAAAATGTGCATATTTCAGGTATAAATCATAGTTTACAATTGCACCCACCATCACAAATCGACTAGAATAAATACACAGAGCAACGTGTATTACCAATTTACTCATCATAAAACATTTCTTAAAAATACACAGCACATAGCAATGGAAAGACACAGATCTTGTGAATTCAGACAATATTTCAGATGTTCTAAGTGTTTTACAGCGAAAACACAATAAATCGTTATATTAGCATACCACATATGCAAACGTTACCAGAGCATTGATTCAAGCCAAAGAGAGCGATAACGTAATCATCGCCAAAATATATTAATTTTTTCACTAACCTTCTCAGAATTCTTCCGATGACACTCCTGTAACATCATATTACAACATACATATAGAGTTTGTTCGAAAATGTGCATATTTAGCCACCAAAATCATGGTTAGACAATGACAAAAGTAGCCCAGCTGGTCAGAAAATGTCGTGCGCCATATTAGACAGTGATCTAGTCTTATACATAAATACTCATAAACGTGACTAAAAAAATATAGGGTGGACAGCGATTGATAGACAATTTAATTCTTAATACAATCGCTGAATTACATTTTTTAAATTATCCTTACTTTTCAATACAGGTTGCGCCAAGCGAAGCTACATCTAACAAAATGGCGGCATAAGCGATTAACATTTTTCGACAGAAACACGATTTATCATAATAAATTGTTCTTACTTTGAGCTGTTCTTCCATCAGAATCTTGGGCAAAGAATCCTTTCTTGGGTCTAATCGTCTTTTGGTCGAAAGCTGTCCTCTTGCCATGTGGAAATGCCCACTGCGTTCGGCATGAACTGGAAACGTGCCCAGAGGTTCAAAGTGTCTCAGAAAGCAATGCCTCAAAATCGCACTAAACGGATATAAATTGCTATAAAACGGTTTAAATTAACTACCTTATGATGTTTTTAACACCTATAACGAGCAAAAACATGACCGGAGAAATATTACTGGCTAAACTAAAGCTTGGAAAAAGAGCAGGTCCGTGTCCACCTTGCATCAGGCGCAGCTGGAAAAGGGACACTACCTACACGTTGTGCTGTTTTATAGAGGCTCTGATTGCGCAATCGACTCCATTCAAAGCGTCACCACGTAATGACATCCAGGGGAAGACGTAAGCAGTGTTTGTATCCTCATAGCATTCACAGGGACCTTTAAACTGACTCCAGATCAGGGGCCAAGATGTCTGAAATCTGACTCCATGTCAGGGAAAGTGCTGTAGAATGAGTTCTGTTCCACTCAGAGACAAAATTTCAACGGCTATAGAAACTAGAGAGTGTTTTCTATCCAATAATAACAATAATATGCATATTGTACGAGCAAGAATTGAGTACGAGGCCGTTTGAAATGGGCACCTATTATCTGGCTACTCAATACTGCCCCTGCAGCCATAAAAAGTTATTATTGGTAACGAAAACAACTTTGATTGCGATGCAGGCGACAGGTGGAAAATATGAACACGTGTATGCAGGACGGCAGATGAGTAAATGTCTGCACACTTGAACTGCACAAACAATTGAGAAGTGTTTGGGGAATTTTGTCCGGGTCAGAAATGTCAAAAAAATTAATTGGTCCGCAAAAGTAAAAATGACTACTTTTATGTGAATGAATGAGGCGGAACACACCTCATTTCAAACTGTTATTATAAAATAAAAAACTGTTTAGAAAATAATTTAAAATTGACAAATAAAACAGGTGGCGTGCTTTGGTTTGAGGGCAGCGCGGATGAAATGTACTGTTACATAACAATCACATTCTGGAATTGGAGAGAACGTTCTAACATCACGTGCATAAAACAACTCACGCTGGGGCGACCGTTAGAGATATTTGGAACTCACGAATGAAAGGGTTAACCTTTACAGCCCAGGGGTTCCGCTAGCGGAACACCCACAACATTCCACTGAAAAGGCAAATATATATTTTTTTAATATTTAACTTTCACACATTACCAAGTCCAATACAGCAAATGAAAGAATACACATCTTGTTAATCTACCCATCGTGTCCGATTTTTAAAATGTTTTACAGCGAAAACACAACATATATTTATGTTAGATCACCACCAAAACCAAAAAACACACAGCCATTTTTCCCAGCCAAAGATAAGTCACAAAAGCAGACATAGAGATAAAATGTATCACTAACCTTTGATAATCTTCATCAGATAACACTCATAGGACATCATGTTACACAATACATTTGTTTTGTTCGATAATGTGCATATTTATATCCACAAATCTCGGTTTACATTGGAGCCATGTTCAGAAATGGCTCCAAAATATCCGGAGAAATTTTAGAGAGCCACGTCATCTAACATAAACACTCATCATAAACTTTGATGAAAGATACATGTTTTACATACAATTAAAGATACACTGGTTCTTAATGCAACCGCTGTGTCAGATTTAAAAAAAACTTTAGTAAAAAGCACACCATGCAATAATCTGAGACAGCGCTCAAATATAAATAACATTTCTCCGCCATGTTGGAGTCAACAGAAATACGAAATTACATCATAAATATTCCCTTACCTTTGATTATCTTCATCAGAATGCAATGCCAGGAATCCTATTTCCACAATAAATAGTTTTTTTTGTTCGACAATGTCCATTACTTATGTCATATTAGCAACTTTAGCTAGCATGTGTAGTACACATGTCCAAACACCGGCGCATTGAAGGCAAACGTCGGACAAAAACTTCAAAAAGTTATATTGCAAGTCGAATAAACTGGTCAAAATTAGTAGAGAATCAATCTTTAGGATGTTATCATATATATCCAATAACGTCCCAACCGGAGCATTTCTTCATGTCTGTATAACTCATGGCACACATGCCCATCCCATGGCTAGCGTGCGTGGCCAGGAACTGGCAATCTGCCAGACCAGTCACTCAAATAGCTCCCATCCGGCCCCACATCACACTAGAGGCTTCATTCCACGTTCTACTGACTGTTGACATCTAGTGGAAGGCGTATGAAGTGCAAACAGATGCATAAATTACAGGGATTTGAATAGGCGATGACTTTCACATCGACCTATTTCAGAATTTTCACTTCCTGTTTGGAAGTTTGCCTGCCACATGAGTTCTGTTATACTCACAGACATAATTCAAATGGTTTTAGAAACTTCAGAGTGTTTTCTATTCAATAGTAATAATAATATGCATATATTATCATCTGGGACAGAGTAGGAGGCTGTTCAATTTGGGCAGCAATTCATCCAAAAGAGAAAATGCTGCCCCCTAATCCAAATAAGTTTTAAGTCAAGGGGTATGAATACATTCTGAAGGCACTGAGTAAATGAATTGAGTTTCACCCCCTTTTGCCTTCAGAACAGCCTCAATTCATCGGGGCTGGACTCTACAAGGTGTCGAACGTGTTCCACCTGGATGATGGCCCATGTTGACTCCAATGCTTCCCACACTTGTGTCAAGTTGGCTGGATGTCCTTTGGGTGGTGGACTATTCTTGATACACATGCGAAACAGTGTTAAAAAACCCAGCAGTGTTGCAGTTCTTGTCACAAACCAGTGCGCCTGGCACCTACTACCACACCTCGTTCAAAGGCACTTACATTTTTTGTCTTGCCCTAACACCCTCTAAATGGTTCACATACACAATACACTTCTCAATTGTCTCAAGGCTTAAAAATTCTTATTTTACCTGTCTCCCGCCTTCATCTATGCTGAAGTGGATTTAACAAGTGACTTCAATAAGGGATCATAGCTTTCACTTGGATTCACATGGTCAGTCTATGTCATGGAAAGAGCAGTAAGATACAGTTGAACACTGACTCTGATCTATCACCTAATACCTACAGTACTCATAAATCCATTGACAGTGAGTGGTAGCCTGAACTGCATGCAGACACGTTGTTTATTTGAAATGTCATACATTTTACCCACATATAGGCAAAGCAGTTTCCACAACACTGCAATGAGCTTGTTAGTCCCTTTTTTGTCAGTCCCACCATATCCCCATCCCCACCATATTGAAGCATCAGCGTAGTGTTGTGTCCCATAGTCAATGCTTTCTCTCTTCTCTCTCTGAATCATCTGGTCCTTCTGCCTCTCAATTCCTGACCCTGTCCTCCAGAGCCTTCAGCTCTCCCCCCACCTGTTGGGGGAAGTCGGCTCTCACCTGCCAGGTAAAGTACACCCTCAGCTCCTGGGTCTCCTTCTCCCAGAAGACCTTTGGCAGGTCGAAGAGGGTTTTATCTAGAAGGTATACAGCTTTTGTAAAAAATAACAAATAAAATCTAGCAAGTTTAGGAGAATTTATGCAGCAGGTAGGATAATTAATGTTGCAGGTTATGATAAATAGATTAAAGTACAGAAAAGGGTTAGGATGAGATAAAATGCAAAAATAATTCAACTTTTGACGTAAATTTGACAAAAGCTTTATCCCACCAAGACTTGACTGTCGAAGAGGGCGCCAATTTCCACCTTGCCGCTCAGGCCCTGCAGGTCGTTGGCTCTCTCCTGTGGTACCTGTGGACGTCACGTCAATAAGAAGTCATTTTGGTAGCAGGTTAGGAACGGCAGAATGGCCCCAGATAGCATATGATAGCAAAATGTGTTGAAAAGTAGGAAATTAGCTTTAACACTGCAACACTTTGTCTCAGCCTCATGGCAAAATGTGAACACAAGCATGATGAACTATAAAACACCTAAATAAATCTCTGCTTCATGGCAAAAAGGGTAGAATTTCAGGAAGTTAGCTTTAAAACTGACAAATTGTGTAGAATAGCATTGTAAAATTGCAAATGTTTCTCTCTGCACCATGGCAAATGTGTTGAAATTCAGGAAAGTACAGTGGCAAGAAAAAGTATGTGAACCCTTTAAAATTACATGGATTTCTGCAGAAATTGGTCATAAAATGTCACAGTCACAACAATAGACACACACAGTGTGCTTAAACTAACAACACTCAAATTATTATATTTTCCTTGTCTTTATTGAATACATCATTTAAAAATTCACAGTGGAGTCAGGAGTCAGCTAACCTGGAGTCCAGTCAATGAGATTGAAGATGTTGGTTGGAGTTGCCCTGCCCTATACAAAACACTCTCAAAGTTTGAGTTTGCTATTCACAAGAAGCATTGCCTGATGTGAACCGTACCTTAAACAAAAGAGATCTCAGAAGACCTAAGATTAAGAATTATTGACTTGCATACATCTGGAAAGGGTTACAAAAGTATCTCTAAAAGCCTTGATTTTCATTAGTCCACGGTAAGACAAATTGTCTATAAATGGAGAAAGTTCAGCACTGTTGCTACTCTCCCTAGGACTGGCCATCCTGCAAAGATGACTGCAAGAGCACAGTGCAGAATGCTCAATGAGGTTAAGAAGAATCCTAGAGTGTCAGCTAAAGACACACAGCAATCTCTGGAACATGCTAACATCTCTGTTGACGAGTCTATGATACGTAAAACACTGAACAAAAATTGTGTTCATGGGAGGACACCACAGAAGAAGCCACTGCTCTCCAAAAAAAACATTGCTGCACATCTAAAGTTCACAAAAGAGCACCTGGATGTTTCACAGCGCTGCTGGCAAAATATTCTGTGGACAGATTAAACTAAAGTTGAGTTGTTTGGAAGGAGCACACAACACTATGTGTGGAGAAAAAAAGGCACAGCACACCAACATCAAAGCCTCATCCCAACTGTAAAGTATGGTGGAGGGAGCATCATGGTTTGGGTCTGCTTTGCTTCCACAGGGCCTGGACAGCTTGCTATCATCAATGGAAAAATGAATTCCCAAGTTTATCAAGACTTTTTGCAGCAGAATGTAAGGCTATCTGTCCGCCAATTGAAGGTCAACAGAAGTTGGGTGATGCAACAGGACAACAACCCAAAACACAGAAGTAAAACAACAACAGAATTATTTCAACAGAAGAAAATACTCCTTCTGGAGTGACCCAGTCAGAGTCCTGGCCTCAACCCGATTGCGATGCAGTGGCATGACCTCAAGAGAGCGGTTCACACCAGACATCACAAGAATATTGCTGAACTGAAACAGTTCAGTACTACAGAAAACGTTTGGTTGAGGTTATTGCTTCCAAAGGAGGGTAAACCAGTTATAAAATCCAAAGGTTCACAAACTTTTCCCACCCTGCACTGTGAATGTTTACTCGTGTTTTCAATAATAGACGTGAAAACGTCAGACTGTGTTTGTCTGTTGTTGTGACTTAGATGAAGATCAGATCAAATTGTATGACCAATTTAAGCAGAAGTCCAGGTAATTCCAAAGGGTTCACATACTTTTTCTTGCCACTGTAAGCTCAGGGTACCAAATGCTGTCTTCCAACTCTGGTTAGGAGAGCATTTTCCTTAACCATATCCCTTTAACAGTGTAACGGGTGTCGTCGTCAGATGAGGAATCGGACCAAAGCGCAGCGTGGTGAGTGTTCATGACTTTTATTGAAACTGAACACTTTAACAAAAAAATAACAAAGAGAATACACGAAACCGAAACAGTCCTGTCAGGTGAAGAACACTTAACAGAAAACAACTACCCACAAAGCATCGGTGGGGAAAAGATACCTAAGTATGGTTCCCAATCAGAGACAACGATAGACAGCTGTCCCTGATTGAGAACCATACCCGGCCAAAACATAGAAATGAAGAAACATAGAAAACAAAACATAGAATGCCCACCCAAATCACACCCTGACCAAACCAACTAGAAACATAAAAAGGCTCTCTAAGGTCAGGGCGTGACAGTACCCCTCCCCAAAGGTGCAGACTCCGGCCGCAAAAACTGAACCTATAAGCGAGGATCTGGGTGGGCATCTATCCGCGGTGGCGGCTCAGGTGCGGGACGCAGACCCCGCTCCACCTCTGGCTCACCCCACTTTGGTGGCACCTCTGGTGCGGGGACCCTCGTCGCCGACCCCGGACTGGGGACCCTCGTAGCGGGCCCCGGACTGGGGACCCTCATAGCTGGCCCCGGACTGGGCACCCTCGCTGCGGGCCCCGGACTGGGCAACCTCGTTGCGGGCCCCGGACTGGGCACCCTCGCTGCTGGCCCCGGACTGGGCACCCTCGCTGCTGGCCCCGGACTGGGCACCCTTGCTGCGGGCCCCGGACTAAGCACCCTCGTTGCGGGCCCCAGACTGGGCACCCTCATTGCGGGCCCCGGACTGGGCACCCTCGTTGCGGGCCCCGGACTGGGCACCCTTGTTGCGGGCCCCGGACAGGGGACCGTAGCTGGGGGCTCCGGACTGGAGACTGTCGCTGGAGACTCCGGACTGGGGACCGTCGTTACGGGTCCCGGACTGGGGACCGTCGCTGGAGGCTCCGGACTGGAGACTGTCGCTGGAGGCTCCGGACTGGAGACCGTCGCTGGAGACTCCGGACTGGAGACCGTCACTGGAGGCTCCGGACTGGAGAAAGTCGCTGGAGACTCCGGATTGGAGATCGTCGCTGGAGGCTCCGGACTGGGGACCGTCGCTGGAGACTCCGGACTGGGGACCCTCGTTGCGGGCTTCGTGCCAAGACTCCTCACTGGAGGCTTCGTGCCATGGATCATCACTGGAGGCTTCGTGCCATGGATCATCACTGGAGGCTTCGTGCCATGGATCATCACTGGAGGCTTCTTGCCATGGATCATCACTGGAGGCTTCTTGCCATGGATCATCACTGGAGGCTTCTTGCCATGGATCATCACTGGAGGCGTTGTGCCATGGATCATCACCACTGGCCTTATGGTGAAATCAGTGGACGCTGCTGAGAGGAGATCGGCTCATAATAATGTCTGGAACGAAGCAAATGGAATGAAATCAAACACATGGAAACCATGTGTTTAATTATCACAAGCCCACTCGCTCCAATTAAGGTGCCACCAACCTCCTGTGGGTGAAATCCTTGTGAGGTTTCTTTCCCCTCCGGTGACTGAGTTAGGAAGGACACCTGTATTTTTGTGTCACGCCCTGACCATAGTTTGCTTTGTATGTTTCTATGTTTTGTTTGGTCAGGGTGTGATGTGAGTGGGCATTCTATGTTGTATGTCTAGTTTGTCTATTTCTATGTGTTTGGCCTGATATGGTTCTCAATCAGAGGCAGGTGTCAGTCGTTGTCTCTGATTGGGAGCCATATTTAGGTAGCCTGTTTTGTATTGTGGGTGGTTCCTGTGTTCCTGTGTTCCTGTGTTTGTGTTCACTATACGGGACTGTTACGTTTTCGTTCGTTTGTCGGTTTATTGTTTTATTCGTTGTTTAAGTATTCTTATTAAAATGAATACTCACCACGCTGCATCTTGGTCCTCCGATCCTTCCGACTACTCCTCCTCAGAAGAGGAGGAGGACTAGCGTTACACTTTGTGGTGATTGGGTGTATTGATAAACCATCCAAACTGTAATTAATAACTTCACCATGTTCAAAGGGATTTTCAATGTCAAATGTATTTATCTACCAACAGGTGCCCTTCTTTGTGAGGCATTGGAAAAGCTCCCTTGTCTTTGTGGTTGTATCTGTTTGAAATTTGCTGCTTGACTGAGGGACCTAACAAATAATTGTATGTGTGGGGTACAGAGATGAGGTAGTCATTCAAAAATTATGTTAAACACTAGTATTGCAAACAGAGTGAGTCCATGCAACTCATGTGACTAGTTAAGGAAATCTTTACTCCTGAACTTATTTAGTTGCCATAGAAAAGGTGTTGAATACATATTGACATTTCAGCATTCATTTTTTTTATGTCCAAAAAACGTAATTCTACATTATGGGGTATTGTGTGTAGGCCAGTGACACAACATGTAAATTTGATACATTTTAATGAGATGTAAAATGTTGGACCAATAAGACCAAAAGATTTAATGGAAATTGAATGTAAAGGTTTTAATTACAGTGCAATTAATAAACAACACTAAATTCAGCCTCAATTGTTTCGTTGATTTAACATTCAACATAAAATCTGTCACAATAACTTCTAAATAGATATAAACTGAAAATAGATTATATTGTTATTCTGGTAACTGCACAAAAGATGCAGAGAAACAGTGACTAGTGGATGTTAACACCATTATGCCATCATGTAGACTTACTGCACCAACTTCCTGTCTTGTATCAGACCACTGTCTCTCTAACTAACTGTGTCTTCTCTCCTCAGTCATCATTTGACTTTATATGGACTTAAACTACCTTCAGTAGGCTAGTTGAACTCAGCAGTTCCTCTATACTGGAACCCATTAAACAGATGCTCTGTGAACTCAACACTCAAAATAAATGGTCTAAAATAAAGAGTAGCCTACATCATCATATCAACACTACAGTAACAGTTAAACACTTTTCATCCCAGAAAATTCTACAAATATGCAGATAATCAAAGAGCACACAAATATAAATGTAACAAAAGTACCAATAGAAAACAGATACACAATGACAATACTGTACATAAAAACACTTAATACCCATTGGAATATAATTAACATGCACCTCATTTATTCACTTGAGCATAAAGACCATCTAGGTTGTTAAGTGGTGTTTACTGGTTCCCTCTACCGACCGTGGCCTGGTTAGAGCACACTGTCCCAGCCGGGGAGTTCTGTGGAGAGAACACAGAGAAAGGAACAGTTGTCAGGACCGACACTTCAGAAGAATAATGACTTCATAGTTACAGTTGGTTACACAACACAGTATTCATTCAATTCTTCCTTAAACACACATTCTAGATGGGTTTTAAAAGTTGAGTCTAACATTCCCACCTGTCCCTGTGAACGGTCTGTCATGTCAAACCCACTGGGGAGTCTAGATGTTCTCCTCCTCCTGGAAGACAAGAATAAAGGTCTTTTGACATCATTTAGGTTTTCATATATAAAAGCACAATCAGCATGATAAATATGTTTGCATTGAGGATGGGAATATCTTTTTACCATGCAAAGAATACGACCAGGCTGAAAATGAAAATCAACCCCAAGGTTTTTCCTACAATCTCAAAAACCTTTGGGTTAACAGGCTCTTCTTGCTCTGTAAATAAAACACATATTATGGTCATCTGTTCCTAAAAGAGGAAACATTTTGCACATTGTCTAACATTACAAATTACACATATACTGTAGATGTACAGATGTAAGATCTTAATTCAGCCAGTATTGTTGCAGCAAAATAATCCTCCAGCAAAAGGATTTGAAGGATTTCCTCCGTAATGTTGTTCCATTGGTGGTTAGGCTATTAGCTGGACAAAATAAGGATACATGAAAGGTGCAATACTATTAATATAACCACGTTTTATGTCCAGATTTTTGGTGAATATATGCAAATCACAAAGCTTATCTGTGATTACCACAATGCAATAAACTTCTAAGCAACAAAATAGTGATCAAAGTAAGATCCTACAACCGTATCATACCTAGATACATATAGCAGGCATGTAGAAGTATATCTCTTCTACATCTATCTATATCTATAATATTCTTAATGTTGTGTCGTATTGAATGTGCCAATGCTTCTACCTTTAATAGCCAGCTGCACTTCCCTTGACTTCCCACAGCCGTGACTATTTCTTGCTTCACAGTAGTACAGTCTTCCATCACCAACAGTCACATTGAGGGAGTAACTCTGTCCAGATGCAACCTGTGTTGGTTTACCCCCACATATCTGGAACCAGGTGAAGTTTGTCACAGGAGGGTTGGCTGTACTGCTGCAGGTCAGATTAACGCAGCTGCCCACTAATACTGGATCAGCTGGACTGATGGAGGCTGAGGTGTCCTTAGGTGAGACTGAGGGAGAGGGGTTCATTTAGAATGTATCTGGATATGGTATATTGAATAGTCTCATCAAAACCACTCTATTACAATCATCAGTGAAAACATGATAGAATGATCTATTCTACAGGAACCGGTGACTAAATCTTACATGAAACATTAAGCATCATGGTATGTTCAGCTCTCTTGTTGCTTGTCCCTACTGGGTAGACTGCAGTACAAGTGATGTTCTTCTCATGATGAAGGTATGATGGAGTGAAAGTCACCGTGGAGAGAACTGATTTGGTTTGGTCTGGATTCTCCTGCAGTTGGTTCTCAGATGTGAACTGTGTTGGGAGAGTCCATGTCAGCTCAGGGGGGTGTTCGGGACAGGGAGCGACAGCAGAGCAGTTCAAACTGACACGGGTCCCTTCCTTCACTTCACCTGAGACAGTAATGATGGGACTGGAAGGCAAATCTGTAATACATTGCAGATAAAGATATTTTACACTAATAGTTAAATTATCCACTTGTTCTACTCTTATCCTTGATGCAAGGAATATGAGCTGGAAGAAATAGTTGGTTAAAAGATAAATTGTCTCTTACTCCTGACAACTATATCAACAGACTTTTCAGTGTCTGTTGAACGGAATGGTTGACTCTCAATCCTGAAGAAGAATTTATTAGTGTAACTGGTGGTTACATTGAAGAAGACTGTGGTGCAGTTCTTCTTGGACATGTTTCCAGTTATCTTCCCTTGATATCTGTTGACCGTCTCACTACTGTTAAATATCACATTGTCCGGAAGCCCACCAAAGTATGGGTTTTCTTTAATCCACACTCCAGAGGTTAGTATTGTGCTGTTAAATGTATCCTTATGTTGGCCAGGAATATCAAATGAACATGGGATTTGCACACAGGAGCCAGTCAGTCCATCCAGTCTATCTGGCATTGTGGCGATCAAATCTCGTTGACCAAAACGGGCCAAAACACCTGCAACATAAAAGACAACATCAGGGAGGTTCTGATATATTTTCAGTTCAGTCCAATGATATGTATTAACCCTAGATGACTGTAGGGATTGGAAGCAAATGCACATCCATCTCCTCCTCCATTGTAAAAAAATATGTTGGAAATGCATTTATTAATGTCTACATCCATTTTGACAAGTATATTCTATTACAGACACCTTAATGCAAAGAGTTTTTCCTTCAAATTCGGGGTGTAGCCATGGCCTCCCCCTTTGACCCCAACTATGTGAACCTGTATGTGGAACAATTTGAGGAACCACTCATTTACAAAACAGAGACACACCCCCTACTCTCTAAAATCCTCTCATGGAAGAGATACATAGATGATGTATTTGTGCTCTGGGAAGGAAGTCAGCAGGAACTAAGTGAATTCCAAACTCTGCTAAACGAGAGCTCTGAATATCTCAAATTCACCATGCAGACTGATGAGAGAAAAATAAACTACCTGGACTTAAGGATCATCAAAGAGAATGATGCATTACATACAGACTTGTACACACAGCCAACAGACCGCAATACCCTGCTACGTGCGGATATTATCCATCCCCTTCCCCTCAGGAATGGTCTACCATATAGCCCGTTATGCAGGGTTATAAGAATCTGTTGCCAACAGTCAGATTTTGACAGCAATGCTTAGAAAATGAAAAATAAATTCAAAATCAGAGGCTACAAGGAAAAAAGTCTTGATGCTGCAATGACGAAAATATCTCAAAAACCAAGAGAGGGTTTTCTAAAAACTAAACCAAAGAAGTGAAACAACGCAACAGTCTTTTGCACGAAGTACACCACGTGTTCAGAGAAAATGAAAGCAATCCTGAAAAAGCACTGGCATATTCTGCAATCAGATATCAGATTCACACCTCTTCAAGGAAACCCCACTGGTGGTCTATAAGTGTGGGCGCAATATTGGGGATAGCTTAGTGAGATCTGACCTGCCCCCTGAGCCCACTCAGACACTCTTGACACCCATTCCAAATGGGAACTACAAGTGTGGATCATGCTCATAGTGCAAGCACTACAAAAACATCCTTCTATAGACACCCACATACAGGTGGAAAAATCCCTGTTAGGGGTATCATCTCTTGCAAGATAAAGGTAGTGATCTATCTCATCACATGTTCATGTGGAAAAGCCAATGTTGGACAAACGAAAAGACATTTAAAACAATGTAGAGCTGAACACCGCAGCTCAATCAGGTGTAAGAACACTGACTATCCAGTAGCAGCTCACTTTGTTGAAGCAACACAGGTTGATCCCATCTCCTCCCTCAAATACACAGGTATTGATCCTGTTGCTCTACCAAGGAGAGGAGGTAACATGGAGATCCTACTACTACAGAGGGAGGCCTACTGGATTTCCTATTGAAAAACATTGACCCCTAGTGGTCAGAATATTGACTTTGATCTCAGGCCCTTCTTATGAACAATTACTGTTTTATGAAGAAGTCTTATAAATGAATATATTCTTTCTACAGCTTATCAGCGTACAACCAATATGTTCCCCTGTTGATGATGCTTACATTATGGATGAACCAAAAGATTACATTTGATCAACATTTAATGAAAATGGAAACAATTAAATATATGTGAAATTAAATTAAACAATAATTTATGTTGATGCTAATCTTATGCTAATGTTAATGAAAACAATAGGCTAATATATCCAATATGCTGTAAACTATTGTCTTTCAACAGTTTCACTCAATTCATTCAAATTTACCTCATGATTATGACACACACAACCACTATTGTCATTGGTTGCACTAATTGCACTGTTTGTCTACATAACCTGGCTCAAGCATTCATGGCTTTACCCTGAAGAAGGCACAGTAATGCCGAAACGTTGGTGTTTTACCCAATAAATTACTGGGAGTTTATATATATAGAGTGTGCAACTCTCTTTGTTTTTATAGCTTACAGTGTATTCACCGTTAGTCAGCACCTCTACAATAAGTCATTTTCTCTGGGTGTGCTCCAGCTCATGCTTTTTATATGACCTGAACATAACAAACAAAAAATAATACATGTAAAGATATTAAAGTATTTTCTTTATATAGTACTAACTTTACTGTCCCATCTACAACATAATACATAAATAAATGTAATTTGTCCTTGAAACATTTTATTGAAATACTGTAAAAAAACATTAATTCTTATGGAGGACTGCTTCTTCTGGGGAGTACCATATATAGAGACAGGTGGATTTAAAGTCTCTCATTGGCCGTTACATAGCATCAGCGATCCAGGGTTTATACACATCATTGGTACAGTCTCTCCCAATAATAATAATATTAACTTATTTCTATGTACAGGTGATTTTTCAATTGGTCGGTACGTTGTCAAGGAGTGAGGTGACATGTGTTTGTGAGCAGAGGACCACTAGTTTGAGCCCGGTATGGGGATAGGGGCAGTGGTGGAAGCTATACTGTTAACCGCACACTGACTTCGGTTTCACACGCACATACAGTGACATGAAACAGTATTTCCTATTTCTGGTTCTCTATTTTGCTTCTTTTTTTACTGAATGTTACCAGATCTTCAACCAAAATCTTCTATTAGATAAAGGGAACTTGAGTTTACAAAAAAAACTGTTTTAGTTATTTAATTTATTTAATTAAAAAGTTATGCAACACCCAATTGCCCTGTGTGAAAAAGTAATTGCCCCCTTACATTCAATGACTGGTTATGTCACCATTCCAAAACACACAATCAAGTCTACATGAAAATTGATTAAAAAAAACAAATTTGAGGTTTTGTAATGGCCTAGTCAAAGTCCAGACCTAATCCCAAATGAGACACTGTTACAGTTCATGATTGAAAACCCACAATTGTCGCTGAGTTAAATCAGTTCTGCATGGGAGAGTGGGCCAAAATTCCTCCACAGCAACATGAGAGACTGATCAACAACTACAGGAAGCATTTGGTTGGAGTAATTTCAGCTGAAGGAGACACAACCAGATATTGAGTATAAAGGGGGCAATTACTTTTTCCCACAGGGGCATTGGGTGTTGCATAATTTGTTTATGAAATAAATGAAATAAGTACATAATTGTTGTGTTATTTGTTCCCTCAGGTTCCATTCATCTAATATCAGCTTTTGATTGAATATCTGATAACATTCAGTATCAAAAATATGCTAAAACTTTTTCACAACATTTTAAATCCAGACTATTAAAATACACTAATGAGGAATTAACTGTACACTTTTCTACACAGTTATATAGCACATCCCATAAAATATAATGACTTGTGGTTATTCCTTTATGTCTGATTCATAACTAGTTGTTGTTGTGTGGAAGACTCACCTGACATAAAGAGGACAATGAGAAAAAACATGTTCTCAGGACAAGCCATGTGAGAACTCACACACTACTGATCACCTGAAACAGTACAAACATACACTTACTGGTAGAGTAGCTTAACTCACACAACACATTGCATTGAACCATCTCCATATCAATACACTATGTCCTTCAGTTGTGAAGATAATACATGAACAAACAGCAGTACTTTAGAACATATTGAATCTCATTACTCATAATTAATTTCCTTTAATGTATTTGGAACATTTAAATCAAGAGAAAATACATTGAAGAAGTCGATACTTGCCTTAGACGGTAACGTAAACTGTATACAGTAGAGACTGTCACACCCATAGTGTGGACTGACAAACTAATTTACTGAAATTCATGTGGCATATCTCACATCTCATCAGTGACGTACTTCCTAATAATTATATGAGAAATTATTTTAAAAGAATACTACGGTATTTAATGTTCCTCTTTCGGGGTAGGACAGGTCACCACATTTTGATACGGGCCCCCAGTCTGCTCCCAATAAATTGTTAAAAGAAACTTTTGGCAGCATAACCATCTCCCTCTCCCGCATCTCCCAGGCTTGAATGGGAATATCTGTGGGATTTAAAAAATATAGTTAAATTATGAAACAAAATCCACTATTAATTTATTCAAATAAAAAAAGGAAAAGTTTAATTTGAGTTCGATACAAAACATATGGTTGTCACATTATGTTTCTACATGAAAAACAGACTTGGTATGAAACAGAGTAACTGTAATTGTATCTGACTGATTCTCACACACCACTCAACTTCTCCTACACCAACTTCCTCTTTGAAGTCTATTTGCCAAGAGGAGCCTGGTGGGCTGGAAGCCACAGAGACACTCTTTTCACTCCACTTGGATACAGAATTGACTTTTTCGTAGCAGTTTACGAGAACTTATGCAGCAGGTAAGAGTCTGAGGTTAAGGTTAGGTAAAATGGTTAGGGAAAATGCTCTCCTAACCAGGGTTGAATGACCGCATTTGGGACCCTGAGCTTACTTTCCTGCATTTCAACACATTTTGCCATGGTGCAGAGAGGAACATTTGCTATTTGATAATGCTATTCTACACAATTTGCAATGAGGCTGAGACAAAATGTGGCAGTTTTCAAGCTAATTCCCTGCTATTCGACACATTTTGCCATGAGCAGGTATATCTCACTGGTCACCCCCAAAGCCAATTCTTCCTTTGGCCGCCTCTCCTTCCAGTTCTCTGCTGCCAATGACTGGAACAAACTGCAAAAATCAATAAAGCTGGAGACTCTTACCTCCCTCACTAGCTTTAAGCACCATCTGTCAGAGCAGCTCACTGATCTCTGCAGCTGTATATAGCTCATTTGTAAATTGCCCATACAATCTACCTCATCCCCATACTGTATTTATTTATTTATCTTGCTCCTTTGCACCCCTGTATCTCTACTTGCACATTCATCTTCTGCACATTCTACCATTCCAGTGTTTAAAACTTCTTTGGGACTGGGGGCAGTTTTGAGTAGCTTGGATGAATAAGGTGCCCAGAGTAAACTGCCTGCTACTCAGGCCCAAAAGCTAGAATATGCATATAATTAGTAGATTTGGATAGAAAACACTCTTAAGTTTCTTAAACTGTTTGAATGATGTCTGTAAGTATAACATAACTCATATGGCAGGCAAGAACCTGAGAAAAAATCCAACCAGGAAGTGGGAAATCTGAGGTTTGTAGTTTTTCAACTGATTGCCTATCCAATATACAGTGTCTATGGGGTCATATTTCACGTCCTAATGCTTCCACTAGATGTCAACAGTCTTTAGAAGCTTGCTTCAGGCTTCTATTATGAAGGGGGAGCAAATAAGAGCTGTTTGAATCAGGGGTCTGGCAGAAAGCCATTAGTTAAATCAAGTCAAATCAAATCAAATTGTATTTGTCACATACACATGGTTAGCAGATGTTAATGCGATCTTTGTGCTTCTAGTTCCGCGCGCAGTCACACCGCAGCCGTGAGAGCGAGCTCCGTTCCTTTTCATTTCTGAAGACAAAGGATTTGTCCGGTTGGAATATTATTGAAGATTTATGACAAAAACATCCTAAAGATTGATTATATACATCGTTTGACATGTTTCTACGAACTGTAATGGAAATGTTTTGACTTTTCGTCTGAACTAAGTGCCTGCGCCTTGTGAATTTGGATTTGTGAACTAAACTCGCGAACAAAAAGGAGGTATTTGGACATAAATTATGGACTTTATCGAACAAAACAAACATTTAATGTGGAACTGGGATTCCTGGGAGTGCATTCCGATGAAGATCATCAAAGGTAAGTGAATATTTATAACGCTATTTCTGAGTTTTGTGACACCTCTCCTTGGTTGGAAAATGGCTGTATGTTTATCTGTGGCTAGGCGCGGACCTAACATAATTGCATGGTGTGCTTTTACCGTAAAACTTTTTTGAAATCTGACACAGTGGTTGCATTAAGGAGAAGTTTATCGTTAATTGTGTGTTTAACACTTGTATCTTTCATAAATGTTTATGATGACTATTTCTGTAATTTAATGTGGCTCTCTGCACTTTCACCGGATGTTTGTTTGAGGCAATGAACATAACGCACCAATTTCAAATGAGGTTTTTGGACGTAATGATGAACTTTATCGAACAAAACACACATTTATTGTCTAACATGGTGTCCTGAGAGTGCCATCCGGTGAAGATCATGAAAGGTTAGTGATGAATTTTAACTCTATTTCTCTTTTTTGACACCTGTCCTTCTTTGGAAAATGTCTCTATGGTTTTCTGTGGCTAGGCACTGACCTAACATAATCGAAAGGTGTGCTTTCGCCGTAAAGACTTTTTGAAATCAGACACTGTGGCTGGATTAAGAAGAAGTTTATCTTTAAAATGGTGTGTAATACTTGTATGTTTGAGGAATTTTAATTATGAGATTTCTGTTGTTTGAATTTGACGCCCTGCAATTTCACTGGCTGTTGGCGAGGTGGGACGCTATCTTGTATGTGTCGAACTGATTTGCTTTATCTTGGCCAGGTCGCAGTTGCAAATGAGAACTTGTTCTCAACTAGCCTACCTGGTTAAATCAAGGTGAAATAAATAAATATAAAATGAAAGACAGTTAAAACAATGCAGAGCTGAACACCGCAGCTCAATCAGGTGTAAGAACACTGACTATCCAATAGCAGCTCACTTTGTTGAAGCTACCCATCCTATCTCCTCCCTCAAATACACACTCATATACACACGCATTGAGCATGTTGGTCTACTAAGGAGAGGAGGTATTTAAAAACATTGACCCCTAGTGTCTTAACATTGAATTTTGTCTCAGTCCCTTCTTATGAACAATTATTCTTTATAAAGAAGTCTTATAAATGAATATATTCATTCTACAGTTTATCAGAGTACAACCGATATGTTCCCCATGTTGATGATGCTTATTATGCATTATGGATGAACCAAAAGATTACATTTTAACATAATTTTCTGAAATTGGAAACAATTAAATACAAGTGAAATTAAATTAAACAATAATATATGTTGATGCTAATCTTATGCTAATTTCAATGATAACAATAGGCTAATATATTCAATATGCTATAAACTATTGTCTTTTAACAGTTTCACTCATTTCATTCCAATTAACCTCATAACTATGACACACCCCTCACTATTGTCATTGGTTACACTAACTGCACTGTTTGTCTACATAGCCTGGTTCAATCATTCATGACTTTGAAAATAACCCCCAAAAAGTATTGTTATTTTATTTATTGAATTAACAAAGTTATGCAACACCCAAATCCCCTGTGTGAAAAAGTAATTGCCCCCTTACACTCAATAACTGGTTGTGCCACCATTTCAAAACACACAATCTACATGAAAATGTATAAAAAGCAACAAATTTGAAGTTTTGTAATGGCCTAGTCAAAGTCCAGACCTAATCCCAAATGAGACATTGTGACAGTTCCTGTTTGAAAATCCACAACTGTCGCTGAGTTAAAGCAGTTCTGCATGGGAGAGTGGGACACAATTCCTCCACAGCAACGTGAGAGGCTGATCAACAACTACATGAATTGTATGGTTGGAGTCATTGAGAGTAAGGGGGCAATTACTGTTTCACACAGAGGCATTGGGTGTTGCATAACTTTGTTAATGAAATAAATGAAAAAAAGAATGTAATTGCTGTATTATTAATTTATTCAGGTTGCATTTATCTAATATTAGCCTTCCTTTGACACCACGTGGTATAGAGGTCCTTGATGGCTGGAAGCTTGGCCCCAGTGATGTACTGGGCAGTAGGCACTACCTCCTGTAGCGCCTTGCGTTCGGAGGCCGAGCAGTTGCCATAGCAGGCGGTGATGCAACCAGTCAGGATTCTCTCGATTGTGCAGCTGTAGAACTTTTTGAGGATCTGAGGACCCATGTCGAATCTTTTCAGTCTCCTGAGGGGGAAAAGGTGTTGTTGTGCCCTCTTCATGACTGTCTTGGTGTGTTTGGACAATGATAGTTTGTTGGTGATGTGGACACCAAGGAACTTAAAGCTCTCAACCTGCTCCACTACAGCCCCGCTCGGCCCTCCTTTTCCTGTAGTCCACGATCATCTCCCTTGTCTTTATCACGTTGAGGGAGAGGATGTTGTCCTGGCACCACACTGACAGATTTCTGACTTCCTCCCTATAGGCTGTCTCATTTTTGTCGGTGATCAGGCTTACCATTGTTGTGTCATCGGCAAACCTAATGATGGTGTTGGAGTCGTGCAGTCATGGGTGAACAGGGAGTACAGGAAGGAACTAAGCACGGACCCCTGAGGGACCCTCATGTTGAGAATCAGAGAGGCAGATGTGTTTTTGCCTACCCTTACCACCTGGGGTGCGGCTCATCAGGAAGTCCAGAATCCAGTTGCAGAGGGAGGTGTTAAGTCCCAGGGTCCTTAGCTTAGTGATGAGCTTCGAGGGCACTACGATGTTGAACGCTGAGCTGTAGTCAATGAACAGCATTCTCACGTAGGTGTTCCTGTTGTCCAAGTAGGAAAGGGCATTTTTGAGTGCAATAGAGATTGCATCATCTGTGGATCTGTTGGTGCGGTATGCAAATTGGAGTGGATCTAGTGTTTCTGGGATGATGGTGTTGATGTGAGCCATGACCAGCCTGGCTACAGACATGAGTACTATGGGTCTGCTTGAAACATGTAGGTAATACAGACTCGGCCAGGGACAGGTTGACAATGTCAGTGAAGACACTTGCCAGTTGGTCAGTGTATGCTCGGAGTACGCATCCTGGTAATTCGTCTGGCCCTGCGGCTTTGTAAATGTTGACCTATTTAAAGGTCTTACTCACATCGGCTATGGCGAGCGTGATCACACAATCGTCCAGAACAGCTGGTGCTCTCATGCATGCTTCAGTGGTTCTTGCCTCGAAGCGCGCATAGAAGTAATTTAGCTCATCCGGTAGGCTTGTGTGAGCTCGCCGCTGGGCTTCCCTTTGTAGTCCGTAATGGTTTGCAAGCCCTGCCACATCCGACGAGCATCGGAGCTAGTGTAGTAGGATTCAATATTAGTAGGATTCAATCTTGCAAGTGCTGTGGCTTTGTGGTGCGATGGGTAATGATGCTTCGTGGGTGTCAGTTGTTGATTTGTGCAGAGGGTCCATTGTTCGAGCCCAGGTACAGGCGAGGAGAGAGATGGAAGTTATACTGTTACATTGATGCTGTTGACCCTGGATCACTGGTTGCAGCGGAAAAGGAGGAGGTCAAAAGGGGGGTGAGTGTAACTGATGTGAAATGTTTAGCGGGGTGCTCGCTAATAGAGTTTCCATCGGTGACGTCACTCGCTCTGAGACCTTGAAGTAGTTGTTCCCCTTGCTCTGCAAGGGCCGTGGCTTTTGTGGAGCGATGGGTAACGATGCTTCGTGGGAGGCAGTTGTTGATGTGTGCAGAGGGTCCTTGGTTCAAGCCCAGGTAGGGGCGAGGAGAGGGACGGAAGTAAAATTGTTACATTAGAATCAGTCTTTCTGGGTAAGTCTAGAAGAGCTTTGCACACCTGGAATGTACACTATTTGCACATTATTCTTTAAAAAATTCTTCAAGCTCTTTCAAATTGGTTGTTGATCATTGCTAGACAGCCATTTTCAAGTCTTGCCATAGATTTTCAAGCCAATCAAAACTGTAACTTGGACAATTAGGAATATTCAATATTGTCATAGTAAGCAACTCTGGTGTATATTTGGCTTTTTGTTTTAGGTTACTGTCCTTCTATAAGGTGAATTTGTGTCCCAGTGTCTTTTGAAAATCAGACTGAATCAGGTTTTTCTCTTGAGTTTTGCCTGTGCTTAGCTCTATTCCATTTCTTTTCATCCTAAAACACTTGATGACAAGCATACCCATAACATATTGCAGCCTTCACCATGCTTGGAAATATGAAGAGTGTACTCAGTGATATGTTGTGTTGGACACAGAGTTAATTTCTTTGCCAAATGTTTTGCAGTTTTACTTTAGTGCCTTATTGCAAACAGAATGCATGTTTTGTAATATTTTTATTCTGTACATGTTTCCTTGTTTTCACTCTGTCATTTAGGTTAGTATGGTGGTGTAAGTACAATGTTGTTGATCTATCCTCAGTTTCTCCTATCACAGCCATTAAACTATGTAACGGTTTTAAAGTCACCATTGGCCTTATGGTGAAATCAGTGGAGGCTGCTGAGGGGAAGACAACTCATAATTATGTCTGGAACGGAGAAAATGGAATGGAATCAAACACATGGAAAACGTGTTGGATGTATTTGGTACCATTCCACCTATTCTGCTCCAGCCATTACCACGAGCCTTTCTCCCCAATTAAGGTACCACCTACCTCCTGTGGGTGAATTCCCTGAGCGGTTTCTTTCCTCTCCGGCGACTGAGTTAGGAAGGACGCCTGTATCTTTGTAGTGATTGGGTGTATTGATAAACCATCCAAACTGTAATTAATATCTTCGCCGTGCTCTTTTTACCCATCTACCAACAGGTGCCCTTCTTTGTGAGTCATTGGAAAAGCTCCCAGTCTTTGTGGTTTAAGCAAATCTTTACTCCTGAACTTATTTAGGCCAAAGAAAAGGGGTTGAATACTTATTGACATTTCAGCTTTTCATTTTTTTTTACGTCTATAAAACGTAATTCTACATTAATGGGTATTGTGTGTAGGCCAGTGACACAAAATGTAAATTTGATACATTTTAATGAGATGTAAATTGTTGGACCAATAAGACCAAAAGATTTAATGGAAATTGAATGTAAAGGTTTTAATTACAGTGCAATTAATAAACAACCTTATATTCAGCCTCAATTGTTTCGTTGATTTAACACTCAACATAAAAACTGACACAATAACTTCTAAATAGATATAAACTGAAAATAGATTATATTGTTATTCTGGTAACTGCACAAAAGATGCAGAGAAACAGTGACTAGTAGATGTTAACACCATTCTGCCATCATGTAGACTTACTGCACCAACTTCCTGTCTTGTATCAGACCACTGTCTCTCCAACTAACTGTGTCTTCTCTCCTCAGTCATCATTGACTTTATATGGACTTAAACTGCCTTCAGTAAGCTAGTTGAACTCAGCAGTTCCTCTATACTGGAACCCATTAAACAGATGCTCTGTGAACTCAACACTCAAAATAAATGGTCTAAAATAAAGAGTAGCCTACATCATCGTATCAACACTATAGTAACAGTTAAACACTTTTCATCCCAGCAAATTCTACAAATATGCATATAATCAAAGAGCACACAATTATAAATGTAACAAAAGTACAAATAGAAAACAGATACACAATGACGAGAATGTATATAAAAACACTTAATACCCATTGGAAAATTAACATGCACCTCTGTTATTGACTTGTGCATAAAGACCATCGAGGTTGTTAAGTGGTGTTTACTGGTTCCCTCTACCGACCCTGGCCTGGTTAGAGCACACTGTCCCAGCCGGGGAGTTCTGTGGAGAGAACACAGAGAAAGGAACAGTTGTCAGGACCGACACTTCAGAAGAATAATGACTTCATAGTTACCGTTGGTTACACAACACAGTATTCATTCAATTCTTCCTTAAACAAACATTCTAGATGGGTTTTAAAAGTTGAGTCTAACATTCCCACCTGTCCCTGTGAAAGGTCTGTCATGTCAAACCCACTGGGGAGTCTAGATGTTCTCCTCCTCCTGGAAGACAAGAATAAAGGTATTTTGACATCATTTAGGTTTTCATATACAAAAGCACAATTAGCATGATACATATGTTTGCATTGAGGATGGGAATACATTTTTACCATGCAAAGAATACGACCAGGCTGAAAAGGAAAAGCAACCCCAAGGTTTTTCCTACAATCTCAAAAACCTTTGGGTTAACAGGCTCTTCTTGCCCTGTAAATAAAACACATATTATGGTCATCTGTTCCTAAAAGAGGAAACATTTTGCACATTGTCTAACATTAAAATTTACACATATACTGTAGATGTACAGATGTAAGAGGTTAATTCAGCCAGTATTGTTGCAGCAAAATAATCCTGCAGCAAAAGGATTTGAACGTTTCCTCCGTAATGTTGTTCCATTGGAGGTGAGGCTATTAGCTGGACAAAATAAGGCTTCATGAAAAGTGCAATACTGTTAACTTAACCACGTTTTAGTGCAAGTTTTTGGTGAATATATGTAAATCACAAAGCGTATCTGTATTTCACGCAGTGCAAGAAACTTCTAAGCAACAAAATAGTGATCAAATAAAGATCCTAAAACCGTATCATACCAAGATACATTTAGCAGGCATGTAGAAGTATATCTCTTCTACATCTATCTATATCTATAATATTCTTAATGTTGTGCCATATTGAATGTGCCAATGCTTCTACCTTTAATAGCCAGCTGCACTTCCTTTGACTTCCCACAGCCGTGACTATTTCTTGCTTCACAGTAGTACAGTCCTCCATCACCAACAGTCACATTCAGGGTGTAACGCAGTCCAGATGCTACCTGTGTTGGTTTACCCCCACTGATCTGGAACCAGGTGAAGTTTGTCGCTGGAGGGTTGGCTGTACTGCTGTAGGTCAGATTAACACAGCTGCCCACTAATACTGGATCAGCTGGACTGATGGAGGCCGAGGTGAGAGGGGTTCATTTACAATGTATCTGGATATGGTATATTGAATAGTCTCATCAAAACCACTCTATTACAATCAAAAGTGAAAACATGATAGAATGATCTATTCTTCAGGAACCGGTTACTAAATCTTACATGAAACCTTAAGCATCATGTTATGTTCTGCTCTCTTGTTGCTTGCCCCTACTGGGTAGACTGCAGTACAAGTGATGTTCTTCTCATGATGAAGGTATGATGGAGTGAAGGTCACTGTGGAGTGAACTGATTTGGTTTGGTCTGGATTCTCCTGCAGTTGGTTCTCAGTTGTGAACTGTGTTGGGAGAGTCCATGTCAGTTCAGGGGGGTGTTCAGGACAGGGAGCGACAGCAGAGCAGTTCAAGCTGACAGGGGTCCCTTCCTTCACCTCACCTGAGACAGTAAGTATGGGACTGGAAGGCAAATCTGTAATACATTGTAGATAAATATATTTTACACTAATAGTTAAACTGTCCACTTGTTTTACTCTTATCTTTGATGCAAGGAATATAAACTGGAAAAATAGTTGGTTAAAAGATAAATAGTCTCTTACCCCTGACAACTATATCAACATACTTATAAGGATCTGTTCCACGGATTGGTTGACTCTCAATCCTGAAGAAGTATTTATTAGTGTAACTGGTGGTTACATTGAAGAAGACTGTGGTGCAGTTCTTCTGGGACATGTTTCCAGTTATCTTCCCTTGATATCTGTTGTCTTTCTCACTACTGTTAAATATGACATTGTCCGGACGCCCACCAAAGTCTGGGTTTTCTTTATTCCACACTCCAGAGGTTATTATTGCGCTGTTAAATGTATACTTATTTTGGTCAGTAATATCAAATGAACATGGGATTTGCACACAGGAGCCAGTCTGTACATCCAGTCTATCTGGCATTGTGGCGATCAAATATCGTTGACCAAAGCAGGCCAGAACACCTGCAACATAATAGACAACATCAGGGAGGTTCTGATATATTTTCAGTTCAGTCCAATGATATGTATTAACCCTAGATGACTGACAGGGGACGCTGTTTGGAGGCAACTGCACAGCAATCTTGTTACTCCTGCATTGTAAAAAAGTTTTTGGAAGCTATGAAAAATGCATTTATTAATGTTTACATTTGTTTATATTTATATTCTATTCTATTCTATTACAGACACCTTAATTCTAACTTTAAATTATATTTTGTGATCTGCAACACTTCCTTCAACAGAGAGACACTAGCCTTGCTCCAGCCAATGATCGCATCTTGCATCTCACTGAACTGGTATTATCCAATAACTACTTCATCTTTGAGTCAGAGTTTTTCCTTCAAATTCGGTGTGTAGCCATGGGCTCCCCCTTTGACCCCAACTATGTGAACCTGTATGTGGAACAATTTGAGGAAGCACTCATTTACAAACAGAGACACACCCCCTACTCTCTAAAATCCTCCTATGGAAGAGATACATAGATGATGTCTTTGTGCTCTGGGAAGGAAGTCAGCAGGAACTAAATTAATTCCGAACTCTGCTAAACGAGAGCTTTGAATATCTCAAATTCACCATGCAGACTGATTAGAGAAAAATAAACTACCTGGACTTATGGATCATCAAAGAGAATGATGCATTACATACAGACTTGTATAAAAAGCCAACAGACCTCAATACCCTGCTAGGTGGGGATAGTATTCATCCCCTTCCCCTCAGGAATGGTCTCCCATATAGACAGTTATAAAGGATTAAACGAATCTGTGGCCAACAGTCAGACTTTGACAGCAATGCTTAGAAAATGAAAAATACATTTAAAATCAGAGGCTACAGGGAAAAAAGTCTTGATGCTGCAACGATGAAAATATCTCAAAAACCAAGAGAGGATTTGCTAAAAACTAAACTAAGTCTTTTGCACTAAGTACACCAAGTGTTCAGAGAAAATAAAAGTAATCCTGAAGAAGCACTGGCATATTCTGCAGTCAGATATCAGATTCACACCTCTTCAAGGACCCCCCACTGGTGATCTATAAGCATGGTCGCAATATTGAGGATAGCTTAGTGAGATCTAACCTGCCCCCTGAGCCCACTCAGACACTCTTGACACCCATTCCAAATGGGAACTACAAATGTGGCTTATGCTCACAGTGCAATAGCACAACAAAAACATCCTTCTTCAGACACCCACATACAGGTTGAAAAATCCTTGTTAGGGGTATCATCTCTTTCAAGATAAAGGTAGTGATCTATCTCATCACATGTTCATGTGGAAAAGCCAACGTAGGACAAACGAAAAGACAATTAAAACAATGCAGAGCTGAACACCGCAGCTCAATCAGGTGTAAGAACATTGACTATCCAATAGCAGCTCAATCAGGTGTAAGAACACTGACTATCCAGTAGCAGCTCAATCAGGTGTAAGAACACTGACTATCCAGTAGCAGCTCACTTTGTTGAAGCTAACCATCCCATCTCCTCCCTCAAATACACACTCATATACACACTCATTGAGCATGTTGGTCTACCAAGGAGAGGAGGTATTTAAATACATTGACCCCTAGTGGTCAGAATATTGACTTTGATCTCAGGCCCTTCTAATGAACAATTATTTTTAATAAAGAAGTCTTACAAATGAATATATTCTTTCTACAGCTGATCAGTGTACAACCAATATGTTCAATATGTTCAACAATATAATAATTATTATGGAGGACTGCTTCTTCTGGGGAGGATCATATATAGAGACCGGTGGATTTAAAGTCTCTCATTGGCCGTTACATAGCATCAGCGGTCCAGGGTTTATACACATCATTGGTACAGTCTCTCTCAATAATAATAATATGAACTTATTTCTATGTACAGGTGATTTTTCAATTGGTCGGTGTGTTGTCAAGGAGTGAGGTGACATGTGTTTGTGAGCAGAGCACCACTAGTTTGAGCCCGGTATGGTGACAGGGACAGTGGTGGAAGCTATACTGTTAACTGCACACTGACGTTGTTTTCACATGCACATACAGTGAAACTAAACAGTATTTACCCCTTTCTGGTTCTCTATTTTTGCTTTTTTTAAATACTGAATGTTATCAGATATTCAACCAAAACCTATTCGATAAAGGGAACTTGAGTTACCAAATAACACACTTTTTTATAGTTATTAATTTATTTCATTAACAAAGTTATGCAACACCCAATTCTCCTGTGTGAAAAAGTAATTGCCCCCTTACACTCAATAACTGGTTGTGCCACCATTTCAAAACACTCAAAATCTACATGAAAATTCATTAAAAAACAAAAAATGTAAAGATTTAGAATGGCCTAGTCAAAGTCCAGACCTAATCCAAACTGAGATATTGTGGCAGGACTTGAAATGTGCAGTTCATGATTGAAAACCCACAAATGTCACTGATTTAAATCAGTTCTGCATGGGAGAGTGGGCAGAAATTCCTCCACAGCAACATGAGAGACTGATCAACAACTACAGGAAGTGTTTGGTTGGAGTCATTTCAGCTGAAGGAGACACAACCAGTTATTGAGTATAAGGGGGCAATTACTTTCTCACACAGGGACATTGGGTGTTGCATAATTTGTTTATGAAATAAATGAAATAAGTATGTCATTGTTGTGTTATTTGTTCACTCAGGTTCCATTTATCTAATATCAGCTTTTGATTGAATATCTGATAACATTCAGTATCAAAAATATGCTAAAACTTTTTCACAGAAGTTTAAATACAGACTATGAAGTTACACAAATCAGGAATTAACTGTACACTTTTCTACACAGTTATATAGCACATCCCATAAAATATAATGACTTGTGGTTATTCCTTTATGTCTGATTCATAACTAGTTGTTGTTGTGTGGAAGACTCACCTGACATAAAGAGGACAATGAGAAAAAACATGTTCTCAGGACAAGCCATGTGAGAACTCACACACTACTGATCACCTGAAACAGTACAAACATTCACTTCCTGTTATAGTAAGTGACATACTACTGATCACCTGAAACAGTACAAACATACACTTCCTGTTATAGTAACTGACACACAACTGATCACCTGAAATAGTACAAACATACACTTCCTGTTATAGTAAGTGACATACTACTGATCACCTGAAACAGTACAAACATTCACTTTTGCTAAATCATGAACCAAAATCCATCCAACTTGCTTAGTTAAATTTGAGTTCAATAAAATATACCCGGTTCTCACATTATCTTTCAACCTGAAAAACAGACTTTGTCAGAAATAGAGTGACTGTAATTGTAATTTATGGATTATCACACACTCCTCAATTTCTCCTGCACCCACTTCCTCTTTCATTACGTCACTTCTATCTGCCAAGAAGAGCATGGTGGGCTGGGAGCCACAGGAGGGAGCCATCGACCTGCAGGGCAAGGTGTACTTCTTCGACGGTCATGTCTAGATGGGACACAGCTTTTGTCAAATTGACGTTCTTAAGTTGATGTTGTTTTATTTTAGCTAACCCTAGCCCTTTTTCTTACCTTAATCAATTATCCTAACCTGCTACGTTAATTCTCCCAACCTGCTGCACAAGTTCTCCTACATTTGCTAGGAAAAGTTCATTTTGACAAAAAGCTGTATCCCTTCTATTCTAAACCCTGTTCGACCTGCACAAGGCCTTCTGGGAGAAGGAGACCCAGGAGCTGAGGACGTACTTTACCCAGCAGGTGGGTTTTTATTACAGTGCAATTAATGAACAACCTCAAATGCAGCCTCATGTGTGTCTCTTGAACAACACTCAAAATAAAAACGGACACAAAATAGCTCCCAACAATACACACATGAAAAATAGACATGTAATGGGGATATTTAAGATGAGTTAAGTTCAGATTCAGTTTAGAGTGATTCATATAATGTTCAGCATATTTATATATTTGACCTTTCTGTAACATGATTTCCAGTGTGCTGTTTGGAACACTTGGGTTGATGGTCAATAGACTCAATGCTGTATGTTATGGATTAAATTCATAACTGTTGATAGTGATTGACGACAGACTGGAGGTACAAGGACTGAGGACACGCTGATTGTTATTGTATTCTGTGAAATAATGATTCTGTAGTAGTTAACAAAGCCACTGCCTTTGGTTTTTCACTTCCTAAAAGCCTCTCAGGCTGGTGTTTACAGAATATTTGTTGGTCTGATTAGGATATAAAGGATCTGTCTCCAAGAGGCTGGTGTTTACAGAACATATGTTGGTCTGATTAGGATATAAAGGGTCTGTCTTCAAGAGGATGGTGTTTACAGAACATTTGTTGGTCTGATTAGGATATAAAGGGTCTGTCTCCAAGAGGCCAATCAGACATTGTCTCTGCTTCTATACTGGATGTTGTCTCCCTGTTGCAACTTGTATTAAACCTGATTGATTCATGATTGACCTTATCAACAACTTCTCTTCTCTTTTGTTCACAGAGGCACAAATATCACACCCCCAGGACATGCTAACCTCTCACCTTGGCAATGACAGAGGAAGTTAGCATTTTGGGGGGGGGGTGATATATGATATTTCTCACTCATAATGTTTCACAATTCATCCAGGACCATAATCAAGGTAGAATACACAATAATGAATTTAGAAATATATTCTATTCTTAATTACAATAAAAGTTACTGCAAAATAACACAATAAACACAATAAATTAAACAAATGCAAATTTCTGCATTATAACCATCTCCCTCTCCTCTATCTCCCAGCCTGAATGGGATTGTGTGTGGGATTTAAACATATAGTTAAATCATGAACCAAAATCCACTATTCATTTATTCAAGAGTTAAATTTGTTAAATTCGAGTTTGAAAAAAAACATATGGTTGTCACATTATGTTTCAACATGAAAAACAGACTTAGTATGAAACAGACAACTGTAATTGTATCAGTGATTCTCACACACCACTCAACTTCTCCTACACCAACTTCCTCTTTGAAGTCTTTTTGCCAAGAGGAGCCTGGTGGGCTGGAAGCCACCGAGACACTCTTTTCACTCCACTTGGATACAGAATTGACTTTTTAATGTAGCATGTTTGGAGACTGAGGTTAATGCTTAGGGCTCCCGAGTGGCGCAGCGGTCTAAGGCACTGCATCTCAGTGCTAGAGGATTCACTACAGTACCTGGTTTGAATCCAGGCTGCATCACATCTGACTGTGATTGGGAGTCCCATAGGGAGGCGCAAAATTGACCCAATGTTGTCCAGGTTTGGCCGGGGAGACAGTCGTTGTAAATAAGAATTTGTTCTTAACTGACTTGCTTAGTTATATAAAGGTTAAATAAAATAAATAAAAATAGGTTAGGTAAAAGGGATATGGTTAAGGAAAATGCTCTCCTAACTAGGATTGGAAGACAGCATTTGTTACCCTGAGCTTACAGTGGCAAGAAAAAGTATATGAACCCTTTGGAATTACCTGCTTAAATTGGTCATACAATTTGATCTGATCTTCATCTAAGTCACAACAACAGACAAACACAGTCTGCTTAAACTAATAACACAAACAATTATACGTTTTCACGTCTTTATTGAACACACGAGTAAACATTCACAGTGCAGGGTGGGAAAAGTTTGTGAACCTTTGGATTTTATAACTGGTTTACCCTCCTTTGGAAGCAATAACCTCAACCAAGCGTTTTCTGTAGTACTGAACTGTTTCAGTTCAGCAATATTCTTGTGATGTCTGGTGTGAACCGCTCTCTTGAGGTCATGCCACTGCATCGAAATCGGGTTGAGGTCAGGACTCTGTCTGGGTCACTCCAGAAGGCGTATTTTCTTCTGTTGAAGCCATTCTGTTGTTGATTTACTTCTGTGTTTTGGGTTGTTGTCCTGTTGCATCACTCAACTTCTGTTGACCTTCAATTGGCAGACAGATTGCCTTACATTCTGCTGCAAAAAGTCTTGATAAACTTGGGAATTCATTTTTCCATCAATGATAGCAAGCTGTCCAGGCCCTGTGGAAGCAAAGCAGACCCAAACCATGATGCTCCCTCCACCATACTTTACAGTTGGGATGAGGTTTTTATGTTTGTGTGCTGTGCCTTTTTTTCTCCACACATAGTGTTGTGTGTTCCTTCCAAACAACTCCACTTTAGTTTAATCTGTCCACAGAATATTTTGCCAGTAGCGCTGTGAAACATCCAGGTGCTCTTTTGTGAACTTCAGAAATGCAGCAATGTTTTTTTGGACAGCAGTGGCTTCTTCTGTGGTGTCCTCCCATGAACAACACGGTTTACTTTGTATTATTTATTACAAAAAACACAAGGAAATGGTAACATTAAAGTATTAGAACATGTAGCACAAACAATATTTCATCAAGACACTATCAAACATGTATCAGTCTTTCCGCAACAGAGCCATCCTTATGTGTGAGAGTGCGTGTGCATGATAGTGATATAAAATATATGTCATAGTTTCCCTTTTCATGATCTCAATCTTGTGAAACCCGAACCCTCCAAGATCCCCCACAGTTCCCCAATAGCTGTCCCTCAACCATTCAAGATCCCTCCCACAGTCCCCCCCCCTGGAAGATAAAAAATAAAAAATACAATTAATTCCATTCCCCACCCCCAATGCACCAACAACAAAGAGAACTAAAGAGAAAAAAGGAAAAGACAGAAGAAACAGCAAAAAAACTATGCAAAAATAATAATAATAATAATACATTTAAAACAAAGGACATCAAGGACAACTGAAATCATAACAGCGATGCCAACTGTATATGTTTATGTGCATGTCTGGCACTATTACATGTACGTGTGTGTTCTTGTATGTGTTTATTTGAATGAGAGTGTGTGTATATGCATGTGTATAACCACCTGCACGGCATCAGCCTCAGGCAAACCGGCATTAGTTGTGAAAACACTGCCACTTAGTGTCATTCAAATGTACTTTTATTATGTTTAATTTAGACTTTAATTCCCCCTTTATCTTTTGACCATCATTCTCTCTCTCACACAGCAACTCAACTCCCACTTGTCTCCAATTCCACATACCAACCCTCACCTTCCCTCAGCCCATCCTATCTATCTCTGCTGGCCACCCACTTCGTGTTTCTACGCAACACATATCTTTCAACTATGCTATGATGTTTAACGTACAATTTCAATCTATATAATCGAATATAATCTACAGATTGCGTGTTGAAGATAAATACTTTTACTAAGAGTATTAGTATAGTAGTAATTGACTTACCCGGTCTCTTCAGATCTCATAACAGTACTATTTCTAGGGTCAATTTTAGATCAATGCGATGCATTTTCAGCCATTCCTGAACCTGAGACCAGAAACAGGCTACCTGAGGGCAATACCAAAATAAATGATAAATGTCTATTGATTCTGTATCCTCACAACAAAATCTGCAGAGCTTCGATGATTTTATGCCCCAAATATTCAACATTTTGTTGGTGGCAAGAATTCTATATAATAATTTTAGCTGAAAAGCACGAATTCTTGAATCTTGCGTTGTTTTATATATCAACTCATACACCCTGTACTATGAAATCGGTACATCAAAAATCTCTTCCCAACTATTTTGCAATCTGTATGGCACAGTTGTCAACATTATGGTCCTCAAATGAAACTGGTATACTTTCCTATTTTGCTATTTTTATTCCTCCGCCAGTTTTGATCCTTTATATTGGGCAGACAGACCAGTTCCCTACCTCCTCCCGCTGCCACCCGCCTCCTCCATTTTTGGGGCAATGCTGTAATCAATTGGTTGTACTCTTGGATTGAGCAGACCTTCCCATGAAGGACATAACTCTACCATTACAATTTACAATATCATTAAGAACAAAATACCCTTTTCCAACATCTTTCCCAAAAATACAGGTATTTTATCAACCAGCACATTTGAGTTCAGCCATAATATTTGTGGTAATATTTGTTCTATCTTTTCAGGGGGATAAAATTGAAATTGTAGCCAGCTCTGCAATGCTTGTTTGAAAAAGACAGATACTTTGAAAAAAGTATCATTTTGAATTAATCGAAAATGAGACATGGCAATCTACACAAAGGCAAAAAGGCCATTTTTAAACAATGGATGAGCTTTTCTTAGTAATCTACTTGAGAACCATTTAGGGTTCAAATAAAACTTTTGAATGAGTGAAGCTTTTAGAGAGGTTTAGTGCTTTTATATTTAATATTCTCAACCCACGCAATTCATATTCATTTTATAGATAGGCTCGTTTTATTTTGTCTGGTTTAGCGTCCCAGATAAAGATAAATATTTTTTGCTCATATGATTTGAAAAACGAATCATCAGGAGTAGGCAGCGCCATAAGTAAGTGAGTAAACTGAGATATGACTAAGGAGTTAATCAGGGCAATTTTTCCATAAATAGACAGGTATTTACCTCTCCATGTTTGCAGGATATTGTCTATTTTTACAAGTTTTCTATCGAAATTCATTGTGGAGAACGTACTAATATGTTTTGTGATATGAATACCAAGTATGTCTACTTCACCATCAGCCCATTTTATAGGTAAGCTGCAGGGTAATGTAAAATTTCCAATACGTAATATTGTACACAGGTTTTAGTCCAGAGAGTACAGAAAAGTTATCTAGATCTTGAATGAGACATTGCAGGGATCTAGCTTGCGGACTTAACATAAAACTTGAGTCATCGGCATACATGGACACCTTTGTTTTTAAGCCTTGGATTTCTAATCCTCTAATGTTGTTATTGATTTTAATTAGCTAGCATTTTAATAGCTAGCATTTCGATGGCCATAACGAATAGATATGGTGACAGCGGACACCCTTGTTTAACTCCTCTTGACAATTAAAAACTCTCTGTGAAGTAGCCGTTATTTACTATTTTACACCTGGGGTTGCTATATTTTATTTTTACCCATTTTATAAGAGAATTACCGAAATTGAAAAAATCCAGGCATTTATAAATAAAATCCAGTCTTACTTTATCAAATGCCTTTTCAAAATCCGCTATAAATACCATTCCTGGCTTCTTATATGTTTCATGATGTTCTATTATTCCTAGTAGTTACAGGCATCAAATGTCGTATATTATCTCCAATGTATCGTCCATGTAAAAACGTGTCTGATCAGGATGAACAATACCTGGTAAAACCCTTTTATTTCTGAGTGCTATGCATTTTGCTAGTATTTTTGCATCACAACATTGAAGTGTAAGGGGCCTCCAGTTTTTTAAATAGACTGGGTCTTTATATTTGCCATCTGGGTCTTGTTTTAATAATAGAGAAATTGGGAACCATACTTAGGTAGCTCTTCCCCACCGATGCTTTGTGGGTAGTTGTTTTATCTTTAGTGTTCTTCACCTGACAGGACTGTTTCGGTTTCGTGTATTCTCTCTGTTATTTTTTTGTTAAAGTGTTCAGTTTCAATAAAAGTCATGAACACTCACCACGCTGCGCTTTGGTCCGATTCCCCATCCGACGACGACACCCGTTACACTGTAAAAGGGATATGGTTTAGGAAAATGCTCTCCTAACCAGAGTTGGAAGACAGCATTTGGTACCCTGAGCTTACAGTGGCAAGAAAAAGTATATGAACCCTTTGGAATTACCTGCTTAAATTGGTCATACAATTTGATCTGATCTTCATCTAAGTCACAACAATAGACAAACACAGTCTGCTTAAATTAATAACACGCAAACAATTACACGTTTTCACATCTTTATTGAACACACCGAGTAAACATTCACTGTGCAGGTTGGGAAAAGTTTGTGAACCTTTGAATTTAATAACTGGTTTACCCTCTGGAAGCAATAACCTCAACCAAACGTTTTCTGTAGTACTGAACTGTTTCAGTTCAGCAATATTCTTGTGATGTCTGGTGTGAACCGCTCTCTTGAGGTCATGTCACTGCATCGCAATCGGGTTGAGGTCAGGACTCTGACTGGGTCACTCCAGAAGGAGTATTTTCTTCTGTTGAAATAATTCTGTTGTTGTTTTACTTCTGTGTTTTGGGTTGTTGTCCTGTTGCATCACCCAACTTCTGTTGACCTTCAATTGGCGGACAGATAGCCTTACATTCTGCTGCAAAAAGTCTTGATAAACTTGGGAAATAATTTTTCCGTCAATGATAGCAAGCTGTCCAGGCCCTGAGGCAGCAAAGCAGACCCAAACCATGACGCTCCCTCCACCAAACTTTACAGTTGGGATGAGGTTTTGATGTTTGTGTGCTGTGCCTTTTTTTCTCCACACATAGTGCTGTGTGTTCCTTCCAAACATCTTAACTTTAGTTAAATCTGTCCACAGAATATTTTGCCAATATTTTGTGAAACATCCAGGTGCTCTTTTGTGAACTTTAGACATGCAGCAATGTTTTTTTGGACAGCAGTGGCTTCTTCTGTGGTGTCCTCCCATGAACACAATTTTTGTTCAGTGTTTTACGTATCGTTGACTCGTCAACAGAGATGTTAGCATGTTCCAGAGATTGCTGTGTGTCTTTAACTGACACTCTAGGATTCTTCTTAACCTCATTGAGCATTCTGCGCTGTGTTCTTGCAGTCATCTTTGCAGGATGGCCAGTCCTAGGGAGAGTAGCAACAGTGCTGAACTTTCTCCATTTATAGACAATTTGTCTTACCGTGGACTAATTAAAATCAAGGCTTTTAGAGATACTTTTGTAACCCTTTCCAGATGTATGCAAGTCAACAATTCCTAATCTTAGGTCTTCTGAGATCTTTTTTGTTCAAGGCATGGTTCACATCAGGCAATGCTTCTTGTGAATAGCAAACTCAAACTTTGAGAGTGTTTTGTATAGGGCAGGGCAACTCCAACCAACATCTTCAATCTCATTGACTGGACTCCAGGTTAGCTGACTCCTGACTCCAATTAGCTTTTGGAGAAGTCATTAGCCTTAACTTTTCCAACCTACACTGTGAATTTTTAAATGATGTTGTTACGGATACAAGTATTCTGTGTGTATCCTGTGTGTATTTCAGTTCTCTCCTTCTCCCCTACTCACAGGTGACAATCATCATTCCCCAATCAGTCATCAATCAGTTGCTAATTAGAAGACACCTGCTCCTTTTTCTCCTACCCAATCACAGTCCCTTTCCCTTGGGTTAAAAACCCTGTCAGTTGTTTTCTCTGGAGCTCGATCTCTTTGTGTAGCAATCTCTCTGTAAATGCCATATGTTTGTAGAGCTCTTATGTAGTTTAGGATACATGTCACTTTGTCCCCACCTGTGAGTATTGGTTGTGTTATGGTGTTTGAGTGTTTGTTTGATGGTGGGAAAAGGGGGTAACCAGACAGGGGCATACACTACCCGTAGGTAAACTTTGTTAAATACACTACTTAGAACTGGGTGGACCACCCACTGTATTTTTGGTTAGTTAGTTAGCTGTTGTTTAAATAGGCTAGTCTAGCTTAGGGGTGTTTTTGGATGCTTATTCTTTCTTTCCTTGGGTCCAGCTCAGTCCCTTTTCCTGCCCCCCCCCCCCCCCCCCCCCCCCTTACTGTGTGTTTACTAATAAACCCTGAGTTTGACGGTAGAATTTAGTTGTCTGTGGTTATTTCGTTCTCACCGTTACTTTGTCACTATTACACTTTGCGTGAGTTATGTTACGGGTCCCATTACCATCCTCCCTAGACTGTCGGGCCAAAGGCATTCGTAACAGATGTATTCAATAAAGACAAGGAAAATATAATAATTTGTGTGTTGTTAGTTTAAGCACACTGTGTGTCTATTGTTGTGACATTTTATGACCAATTTATACAGAAATCCATGTAATTCCAAAGGGTTCACATACTTTTTCTTGCCATTGTACTTTCCTGAGTTTCAACACATTTGCCATGGTGCAGAGAGAAACATTTGCAATTTTACAATGCTATTCTACACAATTTGTCAGTTTTAAAGCTAACTTCCTGAAATTCTACCCTTTTTGCCATGAAGCAGAGATTTATTTAGGTGTTTTATAGTTCATCATGCTTGTGTTCACATTTTGCCATGAGGCTGAGACAAAGTGTTGCAGTGTTAAAGCTAATTTCCTACTTTTCAACACATTTTGCTATCATATGCTATCTGGGGCCATTCTGCCGTTCCTAACCTGCTACCAAAATGACTTCTTATTGACGTGACGTCCACAGGTACCACAGGAGAGAGCCAACGACCTGCAGGGCATGAGCGGCAAGGTGGAAATTGTCGCCCTCTTCGACAGTCAAGTCTTGGTGGGATAAAGCTTTTGTCAAATTTACGTCAAAAGTTGAATTATTTTTGCATTTTATCTAATCCTAACCCTTTTCTGTACTTTAATCTATTTATCATAACCTGCAACATTAATTATCCTACCTGCTGCATAAATTCTCCTAAACTTGCTAGATTTTATTTTTTATTTTTTACAAAAGCTGTATACCTTCTAGATAAAACCCTCTTCGACCTGCCAAAGGTCTTCTGGGAGAAGGAGACCCAGGAGCTGAGGGTGTACTTTACCTGGCAGGTGAGAGCCGACTTCCCCCAACAGGTGGAAGGAGAGCTGAAGGCTCTGGAGGACAAGGTCAGGAATTGAGAGGCAGAAGGACCAGATGATTCAGAGAGAGAAGAGAGAAAGCATTGACTATTGGACACTACACTACACTGATGCTGCAGTATGGTGGGGATGGGGATATGGTGGGACTGACAAAAAAGGGACTAACAAGCTCATTGCAGTTTGTGGAAATTGCTTTGCCTAGATGTGTGTAAAATGTATGAAATTACGATTAAACAAAGTGTCTGCGTGCAGTTCAGGCTACCACTCACTGTCAATGGATTTATGAGTAATGTAGGTATTAGGTGATAGATCAGAATCAGTGTTCAACTGTATCTTACTGCTCTTTCCATGACATAGACTGACCATGTGAATCCAAGTGAAAGCTATGATCCCTTGTTGAAGTCACTTGTTAAATCCACTTCAGTGTAGATGAAGGGGAGGAGACAGGTTAAAGAAGGATTTTTAAGCCTTGAGACAATTGAATAGTGTATTGTGTATGTGATCCATTTAGAGGATGTTTGGGCAAGACAATACATGTAAGTGCCTATGAATGAGGTGTGGTAGTAGGTGCCAGACGCACTGGTTTCAAGAACTGCAATACTGCTGGGGGTTTTCACACAGTTTCCCATGTGTATACAGAATAGTCCACCACCCAAAGGACATCCAGCCAACTTGACACAAGTGTGGGAAGCATTGGAGTCAACATAGGCCATCACGCCTGTGGAACAAGTTCGACACCTTGTAGAGTCCATGCCCCGATGAATTGAGGCTGTTCTGAAGGCAAAAGGGGTTTCAACTCAATTCATGTTTGGTATACTCAGTGCCTTCAGAATGTATTCATACCCCTTGACTTAATAAACATTTTGTTGTGTTAAATAAAAATGTATTAAAATTATTTATTTTCTCACTTATCTATACACAATACCCCTTAATAACAAAGTGAAAATATGTTTTTAGAAATGTTTGCAGATTAATTGAAAATGAAATACAATAAAATCTAATTGAGGTATGTATTCACACCCCTGAGTCAAAACATGTTGAATCACATTAAAGGCAGTGATTACGGCTGTGAGTCTTTCTGGGTAAGTCTGTAAGAGCTTTCCTGGATTGTACAATATTTATACGTTGATCTTTAAAAAATTATTCCATCCCTGTCAAGTTGGTTGTTGATCATTGCTAGACAGCCATAACATGGTGCAGCCATCACCATGCTTGAAAATATGAAGAGTGGTACACAGTGATGTGTTGTGATGGATTTGCCCCAAACATAACACTTTGTATTCCGGACATACAGTACATTTATTTGGACACTTTTTTTGCAGTTTTACTTTAGTGCCTTATTGCAAACAGGATGCATGTTTTGGAATATGTTAATTCTGTACATGTTACCTTCTTTTCAATCTGTCACTTAGGTTGATATTGTGGAGTAACTACAAAATTGTTGATCCATCCTAAGTTTTCTGCTATTAATGCCATTAGACTGTGTAAATGTTTTAAAATCACCAGTGGACTCATGATGAAATCGCTGAGTAGTTTCCTTTCTCTCCGGCAACTGAGTTAGGAAGGACGCCTGTATCTTTGTAGTGACTGGCTGTATTGATACGCCATTAAAAATTGTAATTAAGAACTTCCCTGAAAGGGATATTCAATTATTTTATTTTTTTACCCATCTACCAATAGGTGCTCTTCTTTACGAGCAATTAGAAAACATCCCCAGTCTTTGTGGTTAAATCTGTTTGAAACACACTGCTCGACCGAGGGACCTTACAGATTATTGTATGTGTGGGGTACAGAGATGAGGTAGTCATTCAGTAGTATTGCACACACAGTGAGTCCATGTAACTTATTATTACTCCTGAACTTATTCATGATTGTCATAAGAAAGAGGTTGAATACTTATTGACTCAAGATATTTCATCTTTTAATTTATTTTTTAATTCAAGACATCATTCCACATTATGGGGAATTGTGTGTAGGCCAGTGACACATCTAAATGTAATCCATTTTAATGAAATATGTAAAATGTTGGACCAAAAAGACCAAAACATTTCATGGAAATTGAATGTAAAGGTTTTTATTACAGTGTAATTAATAAACAACCTTAAATTCAGCCTCAATTGTTTCTTTGATTTAACACTCAACATAAAAACTGACACAACAACTTCTAAATAGATATAAACTGAAAATAGATGATATTGTTATTCTGGGAACTGCACAAAAGATGCAGAAAAACAGTCACTAGTGGATTTTAAAACCATTCTGCCGTCATGTAGACTTCCTGCACCAACTTCCTGTCTTGTATCAGACCACTGTCTCTCCAACTAACTGTGTCTTCTCTCCTCAGTCATCATTGACTTTATATGGACTTAAACTGCCTTCAGTAGGCTAGTTGAACTCAGCAGTTCCTCTATACTGGAACCCATTAAACAGATGCTCTGTGAACTCAACACTAAAAATAAATGGTCTAAAATAAAGAGTAGCCAACATCATCGTATCACCACTACATTAACAGTTAAACACTTTTCATCCCAGCAAATTCTACAAATATGCAGATAATCAAAGAGAACACAATTATAAATGTAACAAAAGTACCAATAGAAAACTAATACACAATGACAATACTGAACATAAAAACACTTAATACTGTCAGGTTCTTATTTTTAAATAACTCACAGACACTAGAGAAGCTTTAACCCAGTTTAATTCTTCCCAATGGTGTAGTAGTGTAGTAGTAACATAAGATACATGAATAACATATAAAGACAAAAGACAGCTGAACATTAAAGTAACGAACCACATGTTAACATAGATCATGAGACCGTGGTAATGGAAATCTACTAAGGGACGTTCTGGCCCTCTTATTTTCTCCATTGTGCTGACAGACTGACCAGACACATGGGTGCCTAAAGGCAACTGGATGCTAATGATAGAAGAGACACATAGTCTGACAATTCCAATAAGCATACATACCAGAGAAATATGCCTAAGACAACTGGATGCTAATGATAGAAGAGACACATAGTCTGCCAATTCCAATAAAGACACATACCAGAGAACATGCTGAGGCACTGAGTTAAATACAGGGCTAAGTCATAGGCCTATAGGATAGATGGACATATATTATTTTAAGACAAGCATGGGTCTGGCCACTATTATAATCTAACTGAAAGCAGATATGGGCGTTATTGGGCGTGAACAAGTAAGAAGCCTGAACTAAAAAGATAATGATGGCAGGAAGAATTAGGGGAAGTATGCTTATTTGCATATGGGGTGGACCCATATGCTATTTGTGTATAAATGTTGTGGCCGGGGCTGGGAAGCGGTGTGTGTTCTGCGGGACATTCCAGATTGCTATACAATTGTAATAAAAAACATTTATTTGAGTTCACAAAAGTTCTTGTAAGAGTTATATTTGAAGTGATTTTCCACGACAGAATTTGGCGAGCTTGCCAGGAGTGACAGGGACGGGGACGTTCTTGGCTGATGACGGGTTCTTTGGACAATCTAACAAACAGAGGTGGCCACCCAACTATATGAGGTAAGCAAGTTCTTACAATAGTTGAAATGTTTGTGTAGATTGCTTCAGAGTCCTGTCTCAGCGGGAGGAATGTCATGTAGGTCTCTCTCTCAAATTTCCTAAAAACGAGAAAAACGAAAGAGCTTTTGAATTCAAATAAATGTGCATGCATGTGTGAATTTGGGTTTTGTATGAATGCGCATGTCTAGAAATTGAGTGAACTGGAACTGTGAACTTCGCTTGTGTTGGGTGTTTGGCTGGGGGGAGCGGGCATTTGTTCTGGTTGGACTGCTCGAGACGGGCTCATGTGTCTGGTTTGATTGGGGGAGTTGTTCCGTCTGATTCTGCTTGGCCGGGTTCGACCGTATCAGGATCTGTTTTGGGATGTGCGTAAACACACCTCAGTCAACCTGAGCGGGCGACTCGTGTCGAGTGTGTGTGATTCGGACTGCCCCTCTCGTCGGACCATTCATTTTGAGCAGCCTTGTGTGGGCTGATCGGCGCGACTGTTTGTACTCTCTAGTTGAGCGGCTGGGCTCAGGCGCAGGGCTACAACTAGCAGTTTATAAGGTTAAAGCATAAATAAGTAGATAAAAAATAGGTAGAAAATCCTGTGATACCTCTTCAATAAAATTAGTAGAAGGAATGCTTGGACAGGTTACTTATGAATAACGGCTCTAAAAGATAACAGAGAACTGCATAAATAAGTAGTTAGGAAGCCATGATACCGCTCTTTAAAAAAAAAAAAGGAACATTTTTAAAGAGGTCTGCTTGGTTGGGATATTCGCGGCAGAAGGGTCTGTTGGTGAATATTTAGAAGGCAGAAAGAACGTTAGCCCGATTGTGCGGCGTTCAACTGCAAAAGTAGCTTATACGTCAAAGCATAAATCAGTAGTTAAATAAATATTTCATGGTTAACGCTCTGAAAGGAGGATTGTACGGGTGAAATATTAGGTTGCAGGAAAACGTTGGCCCGATTGTGCAGCGTTCAACTGCAAAATTAGTTTATACGGTCAAAACATAAATCAGTAGTTAAATAAATATTCATGGTTACCGCCCCGAAAGGGGGACTGTACGGATGAATGTTTAGGACGTTTGCCCGATTGTGCGGCGTTCAAATGCAAAAGAAAATCCTGCGAATAAAAAACCGCTCTGTCTAGCTAACAGGGTTTTGTAATTCAGTAGGTCACGCCACAATACTACTCTAATAATAGAAGTAAAGATCAGTATTGGGGGGTTGAATAGAATATGAAGACAAGCTGATCCGATTAGACAGTAGTCTTGTCATATTGTAGAAATCCTAGAAGTCTAGGCTTATGTAGGAGGAAGTGAATTAAGTCAATAAAGAAAGACTAAGTTGTTTTGAGGTAAAAACAAAGGGATTGAATGAACAGATGAAAAATAAAAGGATGAATGAAAATGTTGTAGGTAATGAGTAGATCTGTGTAGAGATAGAACATTAGGAAGAAAAAAGGACAGGTTGCGTGTGTGTAGGCAGAACGTTCAGAAGAGGGAGCGCGCAGCCTTCCTGTGACAGAGTAGAAGGTTGAGGAAGGGTGCCTCTAACTACTTAGATAGAGGGAACTGAATTAAGAAACGTCGAAGTAAAATAAGTTGTAAATCAAGGATAAAAACACAGATGTGACAAAGTAATAAGCGACCATAGTAGAATACTAAAAAAGGTGTCAAAATAAATAATGAATAAAGATAATAAAAGAGGTTTAAACCGAATAGTATAAAAACGAATAGAAAAGTGTGAAACAAAACAGAAAATAGGAGCGCTAATAAATTGAAATTATACTATAAAGTTAAAAAATGAATCTAGGTAGGTTAAGATAAATAGTGGAATCCAGGACATAAAGAATTCACGTACGGTGAAACAAAGGAAGAGGAAAAAACAGGCCGTAAATCACTCTGTGTCTACAGAAGTTACAGTCTAAAAATAGCCTGAAGAGCAGAGAGGGGTGCAAAATCGAGTGGCCAGGATATACAGGGGAGGCTTGACTCACTAATCAATTGAATATAGAATCAAGCAATAAGGAACATGAAGTAGAGGTAAGAAAGTATAAACAATATAAATAAATAAAGGTAAAGATAAGGTATTAAAAAGAAATCATAAAATTGATTAGAACTATAATAAAATGAATAGAACACCAGTAGAGATCTTAGGGGCAAGGCATCCCTTGAGTAAAAAAGAAATAATAAAAACTTCAATAAAATGGGAGAAACGCACAAGAAAACTAAGTACCAAATGGCCAGCGGTGGGAACATTGGATGTCTCTGTGTGTGAGGAAATGGAGACACTAATAAAGAACCACAAACCAAATGACAAGAAACAAAAAAGAAGAAATAAACGAGAAAGAGAGAATGAAATACTAAAAATGTTCAAAGAAGAAGGATCTGGTTTGTTGAAAAGCATGAAAACGGCAAGAGAAATGCTGAAGAAAGATGACAAAACAATGAAAAGGAAAAAAGAATGGATGCCAAACCCCCCACCTTATTTCAATGGACAATTTCCAATGATAAAGGGTCATTTGGATATACAAGGCGAAATAGACTTAACAGAAGAAGAAGAAAGGGCTGAGCCTGAAGCAGCATGTGCTTCATCTTATTCAACAGAAAAGGACCAGAGAAAGACTACAAAAGATTCTAGGATTGAGGGAGATAGCTTCAATTGTTATGGGGGTTTAAGAAAGGCTCTGGCAGCATTAGAAACAGCAAGAGTAGATAAGGAGTTATCAGAAGAAGAAGAGGAAGATAGTGATAGACACTATAGGGACAGACTAGAAGAAGAGGGTCAATTACTTGGACAAAAAATAGATAAGGAATTGGAACTATTAAAGTCAAAACTAGAAGAAAGTAAGAGAAGACTAGAAAAACAAGAAAAAGCTCGGGCCCGCAGCACAAATAAGGACATAACTGATGAGTTGGTGGAAAACTATCCCAGGGCTCGTAGAGAAGGGTCAAGAAAAGAATCTGGCTTTTATGGAAAACAATGTCCGATTCTGATAAAAGGCGATCAGGGACATTATACGCCATGGGCTACACAGGATTTAGAGGGTTTGGTTGTCCGTCTACCTGATTTACATGAGGGGGCAGGTAAATGGATCAGAACATTTGAAGAACATACAGTGGGGAAATTGCTGGCGGTGGGGGACATAAGGGCACTACTGGCCAGGGTGACGAGCATGCATACTATGGGAGAGATCATGCAGGACGGTGGCATCGATGGTACAGATGGGGGAGTGATAAATGATGGATTACTGTTCGACAGATACAGACCAGCCATCTGGCGTGCTTTAAGAGAAACATATCCAACAAAAGTGGATCCCAAAGCACTAAGAGGTGGAATTATCGGGGACACAGAAAACCCAGCTACCTACCTACATGGACAGTTGAAAAGGTGGAGGATGGAAACAGAGCAAGACCCTGAGGGCAATGAACTAATGACAACTATGTTCCGAAATTCAATAATAGAAGCCATGCCCCAGCCAGTAAAGAGCAGGCTGGAGGATGTGGTGGGACTCACATCAAAACCTTACAGGGAATTCTGTGACTACGTGGTCCATGCAGTAGAGAAATACAGAAAAGATGAACAGAGACAGATGGATCAAGGAAAAGACATTCAGAGAAGACTGATCCAGCTGCAGTTGGATGAACTAACCAACAAAGGGAAGAAGAAAGTCCAGGCTGTCGTCACTACCCCTGGGCCAAAGATGGGAACAATGGCTGCTGATTCCCCAGGAGAGCCACAGCTGTTCGGCCCTGGGCGGGCCCAAGTGTCAACTGCACCGCCAGTAGTAAATGTGTACACACAGCCCCCGATTTGGAATGGGGGGAAAAAACAACAGAAAACTGTACAATTTGATAAAGGCAAGGGATCTGTAGACTCTCGAGGGCCACCTGGCACCTGTTGGGGATGTAGGCAAACAGGACACAACAGGCGAGAGTGCCCTACACGCCCATGGCAGAATCGGACTGAGGGAAATAGAAATAGTAGATCGCCACCGACGAATAATGCCCCAAACTTCCAACAAAATCAGAATGGTTGGAATCAAAATAACGACTGGCGGGGCAACCCTAACCAACCTTCAGGTCCTGTGAACACATGGTCAGGGCCTAATCAACAAAACTAGGGATGCCCAGGGAATCCCAAAGGGGAGGGTCAGTTTCCAATAATAACAACAAGGGCTGATCAAGAACCTATACTGCAGGTTCAAATAGAAAACAGAGGTACACCCATGATGATAGATACTGGAGCTACTTACACATGTGTGAGTCCAAATTATGCCTCTCATCTCCCCATGTCTGGTAAATATGCCAAAACAATAGGATTCTCGGGAAATACGCAGTTAATTCCAATGACCGCTCCAGTTCGTCTAACAACTGATGGTAAATCAGTCACAATTCCAATTTTAGTGTCAGATCAAACACCAGTTAATCTATTAGGAAGAGATGCACTATGCAAGATGGGCTTACAAATTAAATGTTCTCCTGATGGAGTATTCATTGAAAAAACAGGATTACAATTACCGGTGATGGGTACAGAAGGAACGGCTAATGTATATTGGCTAGGAGGCATTGAAGCAGATGTAGATAGAACTGTCAGGAAATGGGGTAAATTCATCCAGGCCCAAATACCTAAAGCAGTTAGAGCTAAATCTGAATATCATTGCACAATGCAATTTGACCCACATCAGGACCCATTGCTTGAACAACTTTGGGTTATGGGGGCATATGGAAGGAAAGCACCGATAATGTCTCAAATTATAGTGATTGGAAAGCAGGGAGCCGCAATGGATGTGATGGATGGAGACGGGTCTGACTTTGTGCAGAAATGGTTCAATGTCTCTGACTCTGTTCCTCACATTACATTAATGGTAAATCAGGGTTATACATCTAAAGATCTAGGATTGATGATGAAGGAAGTTGGGAAAAAGAAGTGGGATAAAACTGACAATCCACTAATCTTTCATTCAAAGGATAAATCATTCATCAAAATAGTTACTACTACTATGTTGATTGGTGATCCAAGGGAGGTAGAGGTTAGTGCAGGCCAGCAGGTAGTGTTAGGTGAAGGAATAGGATTAATCAGTGAACTTAGAGCAGAAATGGAGAAAACCATACCAACTGAGGTATGGTCGCAACACGATACAGACGTCGGACTAGTTAAATCTGCTAGTCCCGTTTTTGTCAAAATAAAACCTGATGCCAAACTCCCATGGAAAACCCAGTATCCTATGAAGCCTGAGGCTGAAGAAGGAATAAGATTGACAATAGAAGGACTGCTCGGGGCAGGAGTATTGATAGAGATGCCCAGTTGTTGCAATACACCCTTGCTACCTGTTCTTAAAGCCGATGGTAAAAAATGGAGACTGGTCCATGACTTAAGAGCTGTAAACGATATAGTGCAGGATTGTCCTGCTGAAGTCCCAAACCCTCACACACTGCTGACCAATGTTCCCCCGGAGGCCAAATACTTCACGGTTATTGACCTATGTGGAGCGTTTTTTAGTATACCCCTGGCGGAGGAGTGCAGACATTTGTTTGCATTTAGATATAGGGGCAAAACTCTGTCTTATACTAGGACCCCACAAGGTTTTAAGGATAGTCCGCATTTTTTCAATCAGATATTGAGAGCAGACCTGGAGGAATTAATGTTAGATGGCACACTGATCCAATATGTGGATGACCTGTTGATCTGTGCCTCAACTTTGGAACAATGTCATTCTGACTCACTAAAAGTACTGCAACGCTTAGCAGAAGGAGGACACAAAGTCTCTAAAACAAAACTACAGTACTGTCAATCTCAGGTTGAGTACTTAGGCAGAACAATAGCTCATGGAACTAAAGCAATAGCTCCTGGACAGCTAGAGGGTATTAGCAAAGCACCGTTACCACAAACAGTAGCCCAAATGATGACCTTTTTGGGAATGACAGGATTTAGTTCTGATTGGATAGAAGAGTATGTAGTTAAAACAGCTCCTCTGAGAGAAATAATGAAAGAAGCTGGACAGCTTAATCTAAGAGCAAAACTAGATTGGAACACTGATGCATTGGTTGCATTTGAAACACTTAAAACAGAAATGCAAACAGCACCAGCTCTAGCCACCCCAGATTACACTAAACCATTCTTGTTATACGTCGCAAACAGGTGCAACAATTATGCAGCAGCTGTTCTTATGCAAGAAACTTGTAGTGGTAGGAAGAAACAACCTATTGCTTATTATAGCTCTAAATTAGATCCGGTAGCTCAGGGATACCCACCGTGTTATCAAGGATTAGCAGCATTGCATTATGCATATGACAAAGCATCAACTATAACCATGGGGTATCCGGTAATTATCAGCACTCATCATAAAATAGTGGAGTTGATAGAACAGGGTAAATTTGTGTTAACTAATGCAAGGACGATGGATTATATGAGTTTACTCACGTATCCAGACGTTCTCATTAAAAGATGTAACACTGTGAATCCAGCAGAAAGGATTCCATTTGATTTTGAAGGAGAAGCACATGATTGTGTAGCCGAGGCTTTAACATTTACCAAACTACGTCCAGACTTAGAATCAATTCCATTAATAGGTCAAGAGGGATATGACCTGGAAAGTTACTTTGTAGATGGTTCTTGTTTTAAAGATTATACAGGTAATCATGCAGGGTTTGCGGTAGTTAAGCAAAAGGGGAAAGCTTTCACTGAGGAAATATTAGAGCATTGTCCTCAGCCTTGCTCTGCCCAGCTAGCTGAATTGCAGGCTCTGACTGCAGCATGTGGGCTAGGAAGAGGTAAAACAGTTAATATCTATACTGATTCCGCTTACGCACACGGCGTATGCCATTTGTTTGGTGCAGTCTGGAAACAGAGAGGATTTCAAAAGAGTGATGGAACTCCCATCCAACATCATGCACAAATTGTTAAATTAATGACAGCATTAATGTATCCTCGGAAATTAGCAATAATCAAGTGTCAAGCGCACAAAAAAGGTAATGATTTTGTAATTAGGGGCAATAATGCAGCAGATGAAGCTGCCAAAAAAGCATCCAAATGCATTGTCCCAATTCTCATTGCACCATTAATGGACATGGTTGCTATTGCACCTATTACATCTCCGACTGAGCTAATTCAAATTCAGGCTCGGGCTGGAATAACTGAACAAAATACCTGGCTACAGAGGGGGGCCTCTGTAGATAGACATGGGATATGGAGAACACATGATGGTGCCATATTAGCCACCACCACTCTACTGACGCTACTTATTAATGATGCACATGATATTGATCATTGTGCAAGGGGGGAGGTGATAAGAAAAATCAAAAAACAAGGTTTTTGGTCACCTTATTTACAGGCAACAGTAGATGAGATTTTGTCAAAATGTGAAATATGTGCAAAAAACAACATACGTAAAGGTATAGCTACGCCTATAGGTCACATACCGGTTCCAGAAGGCCCGTTTAGACATATTGTGATGGACTATGTAGACATGATAAAACCTATACGGGGTAAAAGGTACATGTTAGTTATCATAGACAGGTTCAGCAGATGGGTAGAAGCAGTACCATCGGTAGATCAAGGGTCAGGAACAGTGATAAAATTCTTATCAACAGAAGTAATTCCCAGATTCGGGATTCCGTCCGAAATTAGCTCAGACAATGGTTCAGCGTTTATACAAAAAGTTGTAAAAACAATAATACAGCAGCTAAGGATGAAACAAAGGCTGGGATGTGTCTATCATCCCCAATCGCAGGGGATGGTTGAGAGAGTTAACGGTTTTTTGAAAAACAAGATAACAAAGATTTGTAGATCTACAGGGCTTAATTGGGTGGATGCTTTACCGCTTGCACTAATGAGTTGCCGCATGGAAACTAACAGAAACACGCACCTATCGCCGCATGAAATGCTTACGGGTCGACCCATGCCTATACCAATGTTAGGAGGACTGTATAAAGGTCCCTCCTTGGATATATTGCAAAGTGAATTAAAATCGTATGTGATGTACCTAACCAAAATACACAAAGCTATATATTCACAGGAGAAAAAGACGGTGCCGGAGCCTGGACCTGAAGGACCTCTCCCAGTGATACCAGGAGATCTGGTCTATGTTCGAGTGTTCCGAAGGAAGTGGGATCAGCCGAGGAGAGAAGGACCCTACGAGGTGGCAACAGCCACAAAAACAGCAGTCCAAGTGAAAGGAAGCAAGACGTGGTATCATCTAAACCACTGCACACGAGTCCCAACAGAGAAAAGGATACAACCACATAGAGATGAGAACACAGAGGATGCTGATACACCAGGCGGGAGCCCGGAGGGAGCAGGAGCAGAGGAAACGATCGAAACGCCAGGGAGGAGTCAAGAAAATGGCAGACCAGACACAAGCCAAGATACGACGAGTGCATCAACTAAAGCTCTCAGAAGAAGTACCAGGGGAAAAAAGTCTAAACAGGAAAGGGAAAAACAACCAAAGCTTCTTCAGGTATGGTCAGAAAGCCCAGAAATGGGGGGGAGTAACATGCCTGCTGCTCCTGATGACATACCTGCTGTGGCAGACCTCTTTGACAGAAGCCCTCCACAGTGGGATCCTGAAGTACCACCTGCAGAATGGGAACATCTCTTCCCTGAAATTGATACCCTTCCAGATGAAAACCCAGTCCGGCCTGAGGAGGGAGCCTCAGGGGAAGAAAGAGGAAGAGAAGCCTCACGAGAAAGGGAAGGGGATTTCCCCACAATTGACTTTTCAACTCTTGAAGGGTCCCCTTAACAAACAATTGAAGTTAGAACGGCGGAAGAAAGACATTGACATAGCAAAAGTAATAATGAACACTAGTACAGTAACAACAGACTCACACACAATCAAGAAGTATGGTGGAAGCAGGAAGAGAAGAGAGGAATCAGCCGAACAATTAAAAAAGACTGACAAGGTTAGAATCTCTGTTCCACCTCAACTCATAACTGAAACAGGAGAACAGAAGACAATCTCAATCAAAAGGATCCAGCCTCTACCTGAGATTGCATTCTGTGGATGGACACATCACCAAACAAAGGGAGAAGTCATTTGGGACCCAAAAGGATGTGACCTGACAATAACCAAAGAAGTAAACGAGTGGGTGCTCACCATGAATCAGATTGAACCAGTTGAAGGTGAAGAATTAATAGTTGAAATAACGAGAACTAGATTGACCGAAGGGAGTAGCACCACAGTCATTAGAATTGGTCCTACGCCAATACCTAAACAGGAAGAGCCGGTGATAACTAAAACGACAACAACAGTGGAAACTGCTGCAAGGATTACAGTAGTTACCACCAAGGTACCATCCATTACTATTAACAAGCAGTCCAATGTACCCACAAAGAAACCTGAGGCATCAGAACCAAAAGGGTTTTTTACTGACATTTGGAACTTTCTGAAAAACACTAACAATCTGCCTCGAGAAAAGGACAATGTGACTCCAACTGATGCTTTAATCCCAGAACTATACAAGGACAAATCATTGAAGAAATTGGTAGGAAATGAATGGTATGACTGGGCTCAATATACAGCGATGAAATTAAAACTGACAAATTGCTTACTATGTGCACCCTCTCCACTGACAGAATTAGTGGTGGTACCAAGTCCTTATGATTATAAGGACTGTGCTGATTTTAATAAGAACTTTTGTCATTTAAGTAAACCAGAAAGGCCTTATTGCCCAGCTGAATGTTTGTCATATTTGGGTAATCCATATTATCATCAGTATTACAACCAAACTGGCTGGGGTAAGTGGTGTAAAGAATTGGATATAAGGATGGAAGTACAGAAGCTAGAGGTCCCATATAGATATCGGATAGATTATCAACAAACATATGAATGTTTTAACAGCACAAAAGGACAGAATGGGATAGGGAAGTTTAAAGGTAAATGCGAGATCACATGGCACTTAACTACGGATACCACATGGAATGCTGACACTCCAGGAAGGGCTACTTATCAAGCAGCTGGAAGTTGGGTGGGAAAAGTAGTCATTCATGATAGTTGTCAAAATCAAACTCTAGCACTACCCTTAATTGCACCGTATGAAGAACAGACCAAGGTAGTTGCAGATTTCTTCTGGATATGTGGGGGGAAGAGATTAAGGGCAACATTGCCAAAGGGATGGACAGGCCTCTGTGCAAGAGTTAGGTTGATTCAACAGATAACTATCACTGAATGGGATCCTAGTGATGCTAGGCAACTAAATACTAAAAATAGAGTAAAAAGAGAATATAAGTCTGACCCCAAGGTCTATTTGGATGCAATAGGCCAACCTAGAGGTGTTCCTAATGAGTACAAAGCAAGAGATGAGATTAAATCAGGATTTGAATCAATCTTTTTGTGGATAACACCTAATAAGAATTTAGAGTGGATTAATTATATTTACTATAACCAACAGAGATTCATTAATTATACCGACTCGGCTCTAACAGCATTGGGGGAACAGGTACAGGCTACCAGTAAAATGACTTGGCAAAACAGACAGGCTCTCAATTGGCTATTAGCGGAGAAGGGTGGAGTTTGTGTTATGTTTGGAGATGATTGTTGCACTTTTATTCCCAATAACACTGCGCCTAATGGATCCTTCGCAATCGCTATGGCTAAACTTAAAGGTTTACGAGCAGAGGTTAAGGCAAATGCTGGGTTTGACTCTCATGTTTGGGATTGGTTGGATCTAGCATTAGGAAAGTGGGGAGCTATGTTTGCTAGGATGGCTATTGTGCTGGGAGGAGGGTTATTGGCTCTGGGTATTGTATTTTGTTGTATTTTACCCTTGGTAAAATCACTTGTGGTCCAGACAACAGTTAAACAGATGTCTGTAAGGAGTGCTGACCCTCCTGTGGTAATTAATCCTGTACCTGGAAGCCCAGGCCATTATACCAATAAATATGGAAAGCTTTGCAATGCGGTTGGTGGACCTCTGGACTGCCCCTTTGGCAATCCAAACTGTCTCTATGGAGTGATGCCGGGAGGTGGTTATGCTTGCCATGATTTCCGTAAGGATGGTCTACCTGTATATGCTGTATTTCCAAATTCAGACGAATGTCTACTTGTACATGTCCACAAAAAGTGTCATTTGCGCCATAAGTGCAAGTGGTGCACAAAATTTAATGTGGAAGGCCATGACCATCATGGAGACCCCGTGTTTTGCGCAAAATGTCAAAGAGGAGATTGTAGAATCTGTAAGGATGAGGACTGTGCTCCTATGTAAGGATTTTAGTATATCTATTTTTGTTTAAGGCCTTGTGTTTTTGTATGTTTGGTTGAATTTTTAGATATATATATCAATGAATATATCTGCTTTCCTTTAATTAAAGTTAGTTATGCCTTCTAAAAACTAGGTTAATTTTAAAAAACATGTTAGGTAACAGAGGGTATTCCGGTTACAAGTGTCTATGGACCATGTCCTTAATCTTCTAAACAAAGGTTGGTATCATTGATATCACTTTATTAGAGAGGTGTCTGCGAGGGAGGATCATGTTGAAATGCTTAAATTTAGAATGATGTTGTGTCAAGTTTCTTTTGTAACTACATGTAGGTCTTTGATTTTTTCCTTATTCATTTATTACTATATACTATATTACTATATTATATACTCATTGTATTATTTTTAATTTTTAATTTTCACATAACTGAGATAACCTCAGGCAAGGCTAAGTACCTACACGCTCATGCTTCATCAAATATGTAATATTTTATCTTTCTAATTTTTATGCATAATTAGATCTTTTACTCTTATGATAATTGGAGATGTTTGGTCTAGTTAGGTTTTCTTTAATGTTTCTAATTAGATCTTTTACTCTTATGATAATTGGAGATGTTTGGTCTAGTTAGGTTTTCTTTAAATGTTTCTAATTAGATCTTTTACTCCTATTTCACATTGGAGATGTTTGGTCTAGTTGGTTTATATGCTTCACTGTGTTTTTATTTTTTGTATTTTCTTGATTATCATAGGTATTCTTATTTACTATCCCAAAGTCTTATTTGTATCATTTATGTGGCTAATTAGCCCCAGAGGGGGGATTGTAGTAGTGTAGTAGTAACATAAGATACATGAATAACATATAAAGACAAAAGACAGCTGAACATTAAAGTAACGAACCACATGTTAACATAGATCATGAGACCGTGGTAATGGAAATCTACTAAGGGACGTTCTGGCCCTCTTATTTTCTCCATTGTGCTGACAGACTGACCAGACACATGGGTGCCTAAAGGCAACTGGATGCTAATGATAGAAGAGACACATAGTCTGACAATTCCAATAAGCATACATACCAGAGAAATATGCCTAAGACAACTGGATGCTAATGATAGAAGAGACACATAGTCTGCCAATTCCAATAAAGACACATACCAGAGAACATGCTGAGGCACTGAGTTAAATACAGGGCTAAGTCATAGGCCTATAGGATAGATGGACATATATTATTTTAAGACAAGCATGGGTCTGGCCACTATTATAATCTAACTGAAAGCAGATATGGGCGTTATTGGGCGTGAACAAGTAAGAAGCCTGAACTAAAAAGATAATGATGGCAGGAAGAATTAGGGGAAGTATGCTTATTTGCATATGGGGTGGACCCATATGCTATTAGTGTATAAATGTTGTGGCCGGGGCTGGGAAGCGGTGTGTGTTCTGCGGGACATTCCAGATTGCTATACAATTGTAATAAAAAACATTTATTTGAGTTCACAAAAGTTCTTGTAAGAGTTATATTTGAAGTGATTTTCCACGACAATGGTTCTGTACAGCTTTAATCAGACAACCCAACATTTGTCCCATCAGATATTTACATTCCACTTAAGACACTCCTCCTCATCTCCAATCCTTACATGTTATGGCTCTACAGGAAGATAATAAAGAGGGTAACAGGATACCAAACATTTATTACTCCCTGATGAGAATCTGTCCTCACCTCCTGACCTCAACCCCTCCTTCATCTAATCCACAGATCCATCTGTGTCCCCTGTATGAACACGTTGCTCTCCTCTTGTCGCCCAACACATTCCACAGCTATCTGTCTCGCTACAGAGACCCAGTATGTTTCACTCTTTAATATACTATGCGTCTGATCTATCATGTCTTTAATATCTCAATGTTCAAAATGTCGAATCCAACAATAACCATTGGCAAAATACTTAACATGCACCTCTTTTATTCACTTGTGCATAAAGCCCATCTAGGTTGTTAAGAGGTGGTTCCTGGGCCCCTCTTCTGGTCACATTGACTTCAGCGTACTCACTCTCCTGTCCCTGGACCCTGTCCTGGGCTGCAGCTGGGGTCTCTTTGGGCCGTAGTTTGGAGAAGTCTATGTCACCGTAGTGGATCTCTTCAGGCTGGTCTTCTGCAGGTTCTTCTGGTTCCTCTCCGGCTGTGGCCTGGTTAGCACACACTGTCCCAACCGGGGAGTTCTGTGGAGAGAACACAGAGAGAGGAACAGGTGTAAAGCTCTAAGCTCAGTCATGTGTAAAACTCTAAGGTCAGCAGGTTACACAACACATACTGAGGAGATGTCAATGAAAATGTGAATTCAACTGACAGGTGTAAAGAGGTACATTTTGTCAACAAATGAGTTCTAAAGAAAACACTGTCAAAGTCCAACAGCTATTCTGTTATCATTCCATGTTCTTGCAGGATGTGGCATTGCTATCGGTGAGGTCATCTCCCCCTAAACTTCCTCTGAAATGATGTTAACCTCATGGCTTTAAGTAGTTTCTGCATTAATTCAGTACTTCCTTAGATACACTTTGTAGATGGTTTTGAAAGTGTAGCCTTATTCCCACCTGTCCCTGTGTATTGTCCGTCCTTTCAAGTCCATCGTGGAGCCTCGAGTTTCTCCTCCTAGAAGACATTTAGAAAGGACTTCTGAATGCACTGTGAGGGTTTTCATATTCATAAGCACAAACACAGCAGAAATAATATAGTTTTGCGTTGATGCCAGGAATAGTTTTTACCATACAAAAAGACTGATCAGGCTGATAAGCAAAAAGGCCCCCAGAGTTCCTGCTGCAACCCCAAAAACCATTGGGTTAACAGGCTCTTCTGGCCCTGAAAATACAGAACATATTATGGTCAATTCTCACAAAAAGATCTCTAAAGTACACTACATGACCAAAAGTATGTGGACACCTGCTAGTCGAACATCTCATTCCAAAATCATGGGCATTAGTATGGAATATAGAATGCCGTTTTATGCTGTAGCGTTAAGATATCCCGTCACTGGAACTAAGGGGCCTAGACCAAACCATGAAAACAGCCCCAGTGTCACGCCCTGACCTTAGAGATCCTTTTTATGTCTCTATTTTGTTTGGTCAGGGCGTGAGTTGGGGTGGGCATTCTATGTTTTTGTTCTATGTTTTCTATTTCTATGTGTTTGGCCGGGTGTGGTTCTCAATCAGAGGCAGCTGTCTATCGTTGTCTCTGATTGAGAACCATTCTTAGGTAGCCTTTTCCCACCTGTGTTTTGTGGGTAGTTGTTTTCTATTTTGTGTCTGCACCAGACAGAACTGTTTCGCTTTCGTTCTCCTGTTTGTTGTTTTTGTTCAATTTGTTTTTTTGGATTAAATCATGACCACTTTAAATGCTGCACCTTGGTCCACTCTTCCTTCAGCCCACGAGAACCGTTACACCCAGTTCATTATTCCTCATCCACCAAACTTTACAGTTGGCACTATGCATTGGGGCAGGTAGTGTTCTCCTGGAAACCGTCAAAACCCAGATTCGTCCGCCGTACTACCAGATGGTGAATCGTATATTCAACACGCCAGAGAACGGATTTCCACTTCTCCAGAGTCCAATGGCAGTGAGCTTTACACCACTGCAGCTGATTCTTGGCATTGCACATAGTGATCTTAGGCTTGTGTGCGGCTGTTCGGCCATGGAAACCCATTTCATGAAGCCCTCAACAAACAGTTATTGTGCTGCCGTTGCTTCCAAAGGCAGTTTGGAACTCGGTAGTGAATGTTGCCATTCTCCTGCCAATGTTTGTCTAAGGAGATTGCATGGTTGTGTGCTCGATTTTTAAACACCTGTCAGCAACATGTGGAGCTTTAATAGCTGAATCCACGCATTTGAAGGGGTGTCCACACACTTTTGAAAATATAGTGAGTATCTAACATACGATTGTGCCCTACGTTCCCGTTTTACCTTTAATAGCCAGCTGCACTTCCTTTGACTTGCCACAGCCGTGACTATTTCTTGCTTCACAGAAGTACAGTCCTCCATCACCAACAGTCACATTGAGGGAGTAACTCAGTCCAGATGCTACCTGTGTTGGTTTACCCCCACTGATCTGGAACCAGGTGAAGTTTGTCACAGGAGGGTTGGCTGTACTGCTGCAGGTCAGATTAACACAGCTGCCCACTAATACTGGATCAGCTGGACTGATGGAGGCCAAGGTGTCCTTAGGAGAGACTGAGGGAGAGGGGTTCATTGAGAATGTATCTGATATGGTATATTGAATAGTCTCATCAAAACCACTCTATTACAATCATCAGTGAAAACATGATAGAATGATCTATTCTTCAGGAACCGGTGACTAAATCTTACATGAAACGTTAAGCATCATGTTATGTTCAGCTGTCTTGTTGCTTGTCCCTACTGGGTAGACTGCAGTACAAGTGATGTTCTTCTCATGATGAAGGTATGATGGAGTGAAGGTCACCGTGGAGAGAACTGATTTGGTTTGGTCTGGATTCTCCTGCATTTGGTTCTCAGGAGTGAACTGTGTTGGGAGAGTCCATGTCAGCTCAGGGGGGTGTTCAGGACAGGGAGCGACAGCAGAGCAGTTCAAGCTGACAGGGGTCCTTTCCTTCATCTCACCTGAGACAGTAAGGATGGGACTGGAAGGCAAATCTGTAATACATTGTAGATAAATATATTTTACACTAATAGTTAAACTGTCCACTTGTTCTACTCTTATCTTTCATGAATGGAATCTAAACTGGGAAAAAAGTTGGTTAAAAGTTAAATTGTCTCTTACCCCAGACAACTACATCAACAGACTTTCCAGTGTCTGTTGCACGGAATGGTTGACTCTCAATCCTGAAGAAGTATTTATTAGTGTAACTGGTGGTTACATTGAAGAAGACTGTGGTGCAGCTCTTCTGGGACATGTTTCCAGTTATCTTCCCTTGATATCTGTTGACCGTCTCACTACTGTTAAATATCACACTCTCCGGACGCCCACCAAAGTATGGGCTTTCTTTAATCCACACTCCAGAGGTTAGTATTGTGCTGTTAAATGTATTCTTATGTTGGACAGGAATATCAAATGAACATGGGATTTGCATACAGGAGCCAGTCAGTACATCCAGTCTATCTGGCATTGTGGTGATCAAACCTCGTTGGCCAAAACAGGCCAAAACACCTGCAACATAGAGGACATTATCTGTTTTCACAAGTATATTCTATTACAGACACCTTAACGCAAACTTTTAAATTATATTTTGTAAAACTGCAACACTTCATTCAGCAGAGAGACCCTTTACTTGCTCCATCCAATGATCAGATCTTGTAACTCATTGAACTGGCATTATCCAATAACTAATTCATCTTTGAGTCAGAGTTTTTCCTTCAAATTCGGGGTGTAGCCATGGGCTCCCCCTTTGACCCCAACTATGTGAACCTGTATGTGGAACAATTTGAAGAACCACTCACTACAAAACAGAGACATTCCCCCTTATTTCTAAAATCCTCCTATGGAAGAAATACATAGATGATGTCTTTGTGCTAAACGAGAGCTCTGAATATCTCAAATTCACCATGCAGACTGTTGAGAGAAAATTAAACTACCTGGACTTATGGATCATCAAAGAGAATGATGCATTACATACAGACTTGTACACAAAGCCAACAGACCTCAATACCCTGCTATGTGGGGATACTATGCATCCCCTTCCCCTCAGGAATGGTCTACCATGTAGCCAGTTACTCAGGGTTAAATGAATCTGTTGCCAACAGTCAGATTTTGACAGCATTGCTAAGAAAATAAAAATAAATGTAAAATCAGAGACTACAATGAAAAAACTATTGATGCTGCAACGATGAAAATATCTCAAAAACCAAGAGAGGAATTGCTAAAAACTAAACTAAGTCTTTTGCACTAAGTACACCAAGTGTTCAGAGAAAGTGAAAGCAATCCTGAAAAAGCACTGGCATATTCTGCAATCAGACACAACAATTGCACACCTCTTCAAGGAAACCCCACTGGTGTTCTAAAAGTGTGGTCGCAATATTGGGGATTACTTAGTGAGATCTGACCTGCCCCCTGAGCCCACTCAGACACTCTTGACACCCATTCCAAATGGGAACTACAAATGTGGCTCATGTTCACAGTGCAATAGCACTACAAAAACATCCTTCTTCAGACACCCACATACAGGTGGAAAAATCCCTGTTAGGGGTATCATCTCTTGCAAGATAAAGGTAGTAATCTATCTCATCACATGTTCATGTGGGAAAGCCAACGTTGGACAAACAAAAAGACAATTAAAACAATGCAGAGCTGAACACCGCAGCTCAATCAGGTGTAAGAACACTGACTATCCAAAAGCAGCTCAATCAGGTGTAAGAACACTGATTATCCAAAAGCAGCTCAATCAGGTGTAAGAACACTGACTATCCAATAGCAGCTCAATCAGGTGTAAGAACACTGACTATCCAATAGCAGCTCAATCAGGTGTAAGAACACTGATTATCCAATAGCAGCTCAATCAGGTGTAAGAACACTGACTATCCAATAGCAGCTCAATCAGGTGTAAGAACACTGACTATCCAATAGCAGCTCAATCAGGTGTAAGAACACTGACTATCCAGTAGCAGCTCAATCAGGTGTAAGTACAAAAAAAGTATGAATGTATGTACTTGTAAGTCGCTCTGGATAAGAGCGTCTGCTAAATGACTTAAATGTAAATGTAAATGTAAGAACACTGACTATCCAATAGCAGCTCAATCAGGTGTAAGAACACTGACTATCCAATAGCAGCTCAATCAGGTGTAAGAACACTGATTATCCAATAGCAGCTCAATCAGGTGTAAGAACACTGACTATCCAATAGCAGCTCAATCAGGTGTAAGAACACTGACTATCCAATAGCAGCTCAATCAGGTGTAAGAACACTGATTATCCAATAGCAGCTCAATCAGGTGTAAGAACACTGACTATCCAATAGCAGCTCAATCAGGTGTAAGAACACTGATTATCCAATAGCAGCTCAATCAGGTGTAAGAACACTGACTATCCAATAGCAGCTCAATCAGGTGTAAGAACACTGACTATGCAGTAGCAGCTCACTTTGTTGAAGCTAACCATCCCATCTCCTCCCTCAAATACACACTCATATACACACGCATTGAGCATGTTGGTCTACCAAGGAGAGGAGGTATTTAAAAACATTGTCCCCTACTGTCTTAAAATTGAATTTGGTCTCAGTCCCTTCTAATGAACAATTATTTTTTATAAAGAAGTCTTATAAATGAATATATTCTTTCTACAGTTTATCAGCGTACAACCAATATGTTCCCCCTGTTGATGATGCTTATTATGCATTATGGATTAACCAAAAGATTACATTTCAACAACATTTAATGATATTGGAAACAATTAAATATATGTGAAATTAAATTAAACAATAATGTATGTTGATGCTAATCTTATGCTAATTTTAATGATAACAATAGGCTAATATATTTAATATGCTGTAAACTATTGTCTTTTAACAGTTTCACTCAATTCACTCTAATTAACCTCATAATTATGACACACCCCTCACTATTGTCATTGGTTGCACTAATTTCACTGTATGTCTACATAACCTGGATCAAGCATTCATGACTTTACCCTGAAGAAGACACAGGGATGACGAAACGTTGGTGTTTTACCCAATAAATTACTGGGAGTTTATATAGATAGAGTATGCAACTCTCTTTGTTTTTATAGCTTACAGTGTATTCACCGTTAGTCAGCACCTCTACAATAAGTCATTTTCTCTGAGTGTGCTTCAGCTCATGCTTTTTATATGACCTGAACATAACAAATAAAATAAAAAGCATGTAAAGATATTAAAGTATTGTATTTATAGAGTACTAACATTTCTGTCCCATCTACAACAAAATACTTAAATACATGTCATTTTGTCCTTGAAACATTTTATTGAAATACTGTATAATTCCATTAATTCTTATGGAGGACTGCTTCTTCTGGGGAGTACCATATATAGAGACCGGTGGATTTAAAGTCTCTCATTGGCCGTTACATAGCATCAGCGATCCAGGGTTTATACACATCATTGGTACAGTCTCTCTCAATAATAATAATATGAACTTATTTCTATGTACAGGTGATTTTTCAATTGGTTGGTGTGTTGTCAAGGAGTGAGGTGACATGTGTTTGTGAGCAGAGGACCACTAGTTTGAGCCCGGTATGGTGACAGGGACAGTGGTGGAAGCTATACTGTTAGCTACACACTGACGTCGTTTTCACATACTGTACAGTGACATGAAACAGTATTTCCCCCTTTCTGGTTCTCTATTTTTGATTCTTTTTTTAATACTGAATGTTATCAGATCTTCAACCAAAACCTATTAGATAAAGGGAACTTGAGTTTAGAAATCTAAAAAAAATAGTCACAGTTATTTAATTTATTTCATTAGCAAAGTTATGCATCAACCAGTTCCCCGTGTGAAAAAGGAATTGCCACCTTACACTCAATAACTGGTTGTGCCACCATTCCAAAACACACAATCAAGTCAGCATGAAAATTGATATAAAGCAACAAATTTAAAGTGTTGTAATGGCCTAGTCCAGATCTAATCCCTATTGAGATATTGTGGTAGGACTTGAAACGAGCAGTTCATGATTGAAAACCCACAAATGTCGCTGAGTTAAAACCCACAGCAACGTGAGAGACTGATCAACAACTACAGGAAGTGTTTGATTGGAGTCATTACAGCTAAAGGAGACACAACCAGTTATTGAGTATAAAGGAGGCAATTACTGTTTCACACAGGGGCATTGGGTGTTGCACAACTTTGTTAAAGAAATAAATGAAATAAGTATGTAATTGTTGTGTTATTTGTTCACTCAGGTTCCATTGATCTAATATCAGCTTTTGATTGAATATCTGATAACATTCAGTATCGAAAATATGCTACAACTTTTACACAGAAGTTTAAATACAGACTATTAAAATACACTAATCAGGAATTAAATGTACACTTTTCTACACAATTAAAAAGCTGGAATATAGCGCATCCCATAAAATATAATGACTTGTGGTTATTCCTTTATGTCTGATTCATAACTAGTTGTTGTTGTGTGGAAGACTCACCTGACATAAAGAGGACAATGAGAAAAAACATGTTCTCAGGACAAGCCATGTGAGAACTCACACACTACTGATCACCTGAAACAGTACAAACATACACTTACTGGTAGAGTAGCTTAACTCACACAACACATTGCATTGAACCATCCCCATATCAAATACACTATGTCCTTCAGTTGTGAAGATAATACATGAACAAACAGCAGTACTTTAGAACATATTGAATCTCATTACTCAGAATTCATTTCCTTTCATTTATTTTGAACATTCAAATTTACAGAAAATATATTGAAGAAGTCGATACTTGCCTTAGACGGTAACGTAAACTGTCTACAGTAGAGACTGTCACACCTGTAGTGTGGTCTGACAAACTAATGTAGTGAAATTCATGCGGCATATCTCACATCTCATCAGTGACGTACTTCCTAATAATTATATGAGATTTTATTTTAAAAGAATACTACGGTATTTAATGTTCCTCTTTCGGGGTAGGACAGGTCACCACATTTTGATACGGGCCCCCAGTCTGCTCCCAATAAATTGTTAAAAGAAACTTTTGGCAGCATAACCATCTCCCTCTCCCGTATCTCCCAGGCTTGAATGGGAATATCTGTGGGATTTAAAAAATATAGTTAAATTATGAACCAAAATCCACTAATAATTTATTCAAATATAAAAAGGAAAAGTTTATTTTGAGTTCTATACAAAACATATGGTTGTCACATTAATTTACAACATGAAAAACAGACTTGGTATGAAACAGAGTAACTGTAATTGTATCTGACTGATTCTCACACACCACTCAACTTCTCCTACACCAACTTCCTCTTTGAAGTCTATTTGCCAAGAAGAGCCTGGTGGGCTGGAAGCCACAGAGACACTCTTTTCACTCCACTTTGATACGGAATTGACTTTTTTGTAGCAGTTTATGAGAATTTATGCAGCAGGTTAGGAGAATTAACGCAGCATGCTAGGAGACTGAGGTTAAGGTTAGGTAAAAGGGTTAGGGTTAGGGAAAATGCTCTCCTAACCAAGGTTGGACAATCGCATTTTGGACCCTGCGCTTACTTTCCTGCATTTCAACACATTTTGCCATTGTGCAGAGAGGAAAATTTGCAATTTGATAATGCTATTCTACACATTTTGCAATGAGGCAGTTATAAAGCTAATTCCCTGCTATTCAACACATTTTTCCATGAAGTCGATTGAAAAGTTTTCAGTTTTAATGCTAATTTCCTGTAATTCTACTCATATAGCAATCATATGCTATCTGGGGCTGTTTGGTAATCTGTCCCTGCTCCTAACCTGCAACCAAAATGATTTGGCGTGAAAAGAGTGTGTCCCGTGTGCAACAGGAGAGAGCCAGCAACCTGCAGGGCAATGGGTGGCAGGGTAGACATGGGCCCTCTCTTCGACGGTCAAGTCCAGATGGGATAAAGCTTTTGTCAAATTGAAGTTGTATTCTTTTAGCATTTTAGCTAATCCTAACCCTTTTCCGTACTTTCATCTAATCATCATAACCTGATACGTTAATTATCCTAATCTGCTTCATAAATTCTGCTAAACTTGCTAGAAAACAACATTTTGACAAAAGCTGTATCCCTTCTAGACAAAACCATCTTCGACCTGCCCAAGGTCTTCTGGGAGAAGGAGACCCAGGAGCTGAGGGCGTACTTTACCCAGCAGGTGGAGGGAGAGCTGAAGGCTCTGGAGGACAGGATCAGGGATTGAGAGGCGGAGGGACCAGATGATTCAGAGAGAGAAGAGAGAAAGTATTGACTATTGGACACTACACTACACTGATGCTGCAGTATGGTGGGGAAGGGGATATGGTGGGACTGACAAAAAAGGGACTAACATTTTCATTTCAGTTTTGTGGAAACTGCTTTGCCCATATGTGGGTAAAATGTATTAAAATTACATGTCTGCATGCAGTTTAGGCTACCACTCACTATCAATGGATATGTGAGTTGGTATTAGGTAATATTTTTATTTTATTTAACTAGGCAAACTATTGTACAATAGTTGCACATTATTTTCAAAATTCTTCAAGCTCTGTCAAGTTGAGTGTTTCATCATTGCTAGCCATTTTCAAGTCTTGATGTAGATTTCTACACCGATTAAAAACTGTAACTAGGCCACTTAGGAACATTCAATGTCATCTTGGATAACAACGTCGCTGTATATTTGGCCTTGTGTTTTAGGTCATTGTACTGCTGAAAGGTGATTCTCTCCCAGTATCTTTTGGAAAACAGACTGAACCAGGTTTTCCTCCAGAGTTTTTTAATGCTTAGCTCTATTCCATTTAATTTTATCCTAAAAAACTCCCTTGCCGATGACAAGCATACCCATAACCTGGTGCAGCTTTCACCATGCTTGAAAATATGAAGACTGGTAATCAGTAATGTGTTGTGTTGGATTTTCCGCAAACATAACACTTTGTATTTAGGCCACAGACTTCATTTCTTCACCCAATGTTTGGCAGTTTGGTGAAATCCTTAATTGTTTTTTTCCTCTCCGGCAACTGAGTTAGGAAGGACACCTGTATCTTTGTAGCGACTGGGTGATACAGCATCATAAGTGTAATTTATAACTTCACCATGCTCAAAGGGATATTCAATGTCAGATTTGTTTTCTTTTTACCCATCTACAAATGGTGCCTTTCTTTGTGAGGCATTTGAAAAGATCCCTGGTCTTTGTGGTTGAATCTGTTAGAAATGCGCTGCTTGACTGAGGGACCTTACAGATAATTGTATGTGTGCGGTACAGAGATGAGGTAGTCATTCAAAAATCATGTTAAACACTATTATTGCATACAGAGTGAGTCCATGCAACTTATTATGTGACTTGTTAAGCAAATCTTTACTCCTGAGATTATTTAGGCTTGCCATAGAAAAGGTGTTGAATACTTATTGACTTGAGACATTTCAGCTTAAAATATTTGTATTTATTTATTTTTTCAAATAGGTTTCAGTTGTTTCTGTTGTTTAACACTAAACATTAAAACTGACACGATCAATTCTAAATAGATATAAACTGAAAATAAATAATATTGTTGTTATGGTAACTGCACAAAATATGAAGATAAACAGTGACTAGTAGATAGAGTTAGAGTTAAGACCATTCTGCCGTCATGCAGACTTACTTCACCAACTTCCTGTCTTGTATGAGACCACTGTCTCTCTAACTAACTGTGTCTTCTCTCCTCAGTCATCATTGACTTTATATGGACTTAAACTGCCTTCAGTGGACTAGTTGAACTCAGCAGTTCCTCAATACTGGAACCCATTAAACAGATGCTCTGTGAACTCAACACTCAAAATAAACTGTTTAAAATAAAGAGTAGCCTACATCATCTTATCACCACTATAGTGGTGTCTGAAACTCCTAAAGATTTGGAAAGCGGCCGCAGTCATCCCCTTCTTCAAAGGGGGAGACACTCTAGAGCCAAACTGTTACAGACCTATATCCATCCTGCCCTGCCTTTCTAAAATCTTCGAAAGCCAAGTGAACAAACAGATCACAGAACATTTCGAATCCCACCATACCTTCTCCGCTATGCAATCTGGTTTCCGAGCTGGTTCACGGGTGGACCTCAGCCACTCTCATGGTCCTAAACGATATCATAACCACCATCGATAAAAGACAGTACTGTGCGCCGTCTTCATCGACTTGGCCAAGTCTTTCGACACTGTCAATTACCGTATTCTTATCGGCAGACTTAACAGCCTTGGTTTCTATAATGACTGCCTCGCCTGGTTCACTAACTACTTCTCTGAGAGTTCAGTGTGTCAAATTGGAGGGCCTGTTGTCCGGACCTCTGGCAGTCTCTATGGGGGTGCCACAGGGTTCAAATCGCGGGCCAACTCTTTTCTCTGAATATATCAATGATGTCGCTCTTGCTGCTGGTGATTCTCTGATCCACCTCTATGCAGACGACACCATTCTGTATACATCTGGCCCTTCTTTGGACAATGTGTTAACAAACCTCCAAATGAGCTTCAACGCCATACAACACTCCTTCCGTGGCCTCAAACTGCTCTTAAATGCTAGTAAAATGAAATGCATGATCTTCAACCGATCGCTGCCCGCACCCGCCTGCCCGACGAGCATCACTACTCTGGACGGTTCTGACACCTAGGTGTCTGGCTAGACTGTAAACTCTACTTCCAGACTCACCTTAAGCATCTCCAATCAAAAGTTAAATCTAGAATCGGCTTCCTATTTCGCAAGAAAGCCTCCTTCACTCATGCTGCCAAACATACCCTCGTAAAACTGACTATCCTACCGATCCTTGACTTCGGCGATGTCATTTACAAAATAGCCTCCAACACTCTACTCAGCAAATTGGATGCAGTCTATCACAGTGCCATCTGTTTTGTCACCAAAGCCCCATATACTACCCACCACTAAAACCTGTATGCTCTCGTTGGCTGGTCCTCGCTATACATCCATCGCCAAACCCACTGGCCCCAGGTCATCTATAAGTCTTTGCTAGGTAAAGCTCCACCTTATCTCAGCTCACTAGTCACCATAGCAACACCCACCCGCAGCACGTGCTCCAGCAGGTATATTTCACTTGTCATCCCCAAAGCCAACACCTTCTTCGGCCGCTTTTCCTTCCAGTTCTCTGCTGCCAATGACTGGAACGAATTGCAAAAATCCCTGAGGTTGTAGACATATCTCCCTCACTAACTTTAAGCGTCAGCTATCAGAGCAGCTTACCGATCGCTGCAGCTGTACACAGTCCATCTGTAAATATCCCATCCAACCAACTACCTACCTCATCCCCATATGTGTTTTTGTTTTTCTGTTCTTTTGCACACCAGTATTTCTACCACACCAGTATTTCTACTTGCACATCCTTATCTGCACATACAGTCGAAGTCAGAAGTTTACATACACTTAGGTTGGAGTCATTAAAACTCTTTCTAACAATTCTATTCTCAATTCTAACAATTGTTTACAGATTATTTTACTTATAATTCACTGTATCACAATTCCTGTGGGTCAGAAGTTTACATACACTAAGTTGACTGTGCCTTTAAACAGCTTGGAAAATTCCAGAAAATTGTCATGTTTTAGATGCTTCTGATAGGCTAATTGACATCATTTGAGTCAGTTGGAGGTGTACCTGTGGATGTATTTCAAGGCCTACCTTCAAACTCAGTGCCACTTTGCTTGACATCACGGGAAAATCAAAATAAATCAGCCAAGACCTCAGAAAAAACATTGTAGACCTCCACAAGCCTGGTTCGTCTTTGGAGCAATTTCCAAACGTCTGAAGGTACCACGTTCATCTGTACAAATAATAGTACGCAAGTATAAACACCATGGGACCACGCAGCCCTCATACCGCTCAGGAAGGAGATGCATTCTGTATCCTAGAGATGAACGTACATTGGTGAGAAAAGTGCAAATCAATCCCAGAACAACAGCAAAGGACCGTGTGAATATGATGGAGGAAACAGGTACAAAAGTATCTATATCCACAGTAAAACGAGTCCTATATCGACAGCAAGGAAGAAGCTACTGCTCCAAAACTGCCATAAAAAATCCAGACTACGGTTTGCAACTGCACATGGGGACAAATATCGTTATTTTTGGAGAAATGTCCTCTGGTCTGATGAAATAAAAATAGAACTGTTTGGCCATAATGACCATCGTTATGTTTGGAGGAAAAAGGGGGAGGCGTGCAAGCCGGAGAACAGCATCCCAACCGTGAAGCACGGGGTGGCAGCATCATGTTGTGGGGGTGCTTTGCTGCAGGAGGGACTGGTGCACTTCACAAAATAGATGGCATCATGAGGTAGGGAAATTATGTGGATATATTGAATTAACATCTCAAGACATCAGTCAGGAAGTTAAAGCTAGGTCGCAAATGGGTCTTCCAAATGGACAATGACCCCAAGCATACTTCCAAAGTTGTGGCAAAATGGCCTAAGGACAACATAGTCACGGTATTGGAGTGGCCATCACAAAGCCCTGACCTCAATCACAGAACACTTGTGGGCAGAACTGAAAAAGCTTGTGAGAGCAAGGAGGCCTACAAACCTAACTCAGTTACACCAGCTCTGTCAGGAGGAATGGGCCAAAATTCACCCAACTTATTGTGGGAAGCTTATGGAAGGCTACCCATAACATTTGACCCTAGTTAAACAATTTTAAAGGCAATGCTACCATATACTAATTGAGTGTATGTAAACTTCAGACCCACTGGGATTGTGATGAAAGAAATAAAAGCTGAAAGAAATCATCCTCTCTATTATTCTGACGTTTCACATTCTTAAAAAAAAGTGATGATCCCAAATGACCTAAGACAGGGCATTTTTATTTGGATTAAATGTCAGGGTTTGTGAAAACCTGAGGTTAAATGTACTTGGCTAAGGTGAATGTAAACTAAAATAGAGAAAATCAGAAAGGGGGGGGAAATACTGTTTCATGTCACTGTACAGTATGTGAAACCGACATCAGTGTGCAGCTAACAGTATAGCTTCCACCACTGTCACCATACCGGGCTCAAACTAATGATCCTCTGCTCACAAACACATGTCACCTCACTCCTTGATGACATACAAACCAATTGAAAATCACCTGTTCATTGAAATAAGTTAATATTATTATTATTGGGAGAGACTGTACCAATGATGTGTATAAACCCTGGATCGCTGATGCTATGTAACAGCCAATGAGAGACTTTAAATCCAGCGGTCTCTATATATGGTACTCCCCAGAAGAAGCAGTCCTCCATAAGAATTAATGGAATTCTACAGTATTTCAATCAAATGTTTCAAGGACAAAATTACATGTATTTAAGTATTATGTTGTAGATGGGACAGTAAAGTTAGTACTACATAATGAAAATACTTTAAAATCTTTACATGTTAATTGTTTTATTTGTTATGTTCAGGTCTCCCGGGTGGCGTAGTGGTCTAGGGCACTGCATCGCAGTGCTGGCTGCGCCACCAGAGTCTCTGGGTTCGTGCCCAGGCTGGGCTGGGTTCGCGCCCAGGCTCTGTCGCAGCCGGCCGCAACCGGGAGGTCCGTGGGGCGACGCACAATTGGCATAGCGTCGTCCGGGTTAGGGAGGGTTTGGCCGGTAGGGATATCCTTGTCTCAGTATGTAAAAAAAAAAAATGTAATAAAATGTATGCACTCTACTGTAAGTCGCTCTGGATAAGAGCGTCTGCTAAATGACTAAAATGTAAATATAAAAAGCATGAGCTGGAGCACACCCAGAGAAAATGACTTACTTATCTTGGTTTTGAGATACTTTAATCATTGCAGCATCAAGATTTTGTTTCTTGTGGCCTCTCATTTTGATTTATTAAAATGTGAATTCATTAAAGAAGTGAAACTATAGCAAAGACTTAACAATAAACAAACAAACCGTGACTACAGCGGTGCAAAGTGCACTAACTCCAAATAATATCCCATAACACACAGGTGGAAAAAATGCTACTTAAGTATGATCCCCAATTAGAGACAACGATAGCCAGCTGCCTCTAATTGGGAATCATACTAAAACACCAACATAGAAAAAACAAACTAGAACCCCACATAGAAAATATAAACTAGACTAAACCCCGAGTCACGCCCTGACCTACTCTACCATAGAAAATAAAGGCTTTCTATGGTCAGGACATGACAGGAGGTCAGAGACCTGGCCGTGTGGTTCCAGGACAACAACCTTAGATATACTTTAGAGATCTTTATGTGAGAAAAGACCATCAAATGTGCTGTATTTTCAGGGCAACAAGAGCCTGTTAACCCAATGGTTTTTGGGGTTGCAGCAGGAACTCTGGGGGTGTTTCTGCTTATCAGCCTGATCAGTGTTTTGGATGGTAAAAACTCTTCCTGGCATCAATGCAAAACTAGTTTATTTCTGCTGTGTTTGTGCTTTTGCATATGAAAACCCTCACAGTGCATTCAGAAGGCCTTTCTAAATGTCTTCCAGGAGGAGAAAATCTAGGCTCCACGATGGACTTGAAAGGACAGACAATCCACAGGGACAGGTGGGAATAAGGCTCAACTTTCAAACCATCTACAAAGTGTATCTATGGAAGTACTGAATTAATGCTGAAACTATCCAAAGCCATGAGGTTAATATCATTTTAGAGGTTGTTCAAGGTGAGATGACCACACCGATAGCAATGCCACATCCTGTAAGAATATGGAATGATAACAGAATAGCTATGGACTTTGACAGTGTTTACTTTGGCTGTGAAACATTTAGATTACACCTCATTTGTTGGCAAAAGGCCAGTCAATAATGAGGTACAATTGAATTCACATTTTCATTGACATCACCTCAGTATGTGTTGTGTAACCTGCTGACCTTAGAGTTTTACACATGACTGAGCTTAGAGCTTTACACCTGTTCCTCTCTTAGTTGGAGAGACAATGGTCTGATACAAGACAGGAAGTTGGTGCAGGAAGTATACATGATGGCAGAATGGTGTTAACATCTACTAGTCACTGTTTATCTTAATATTTTGTGCAGTTCCCAGAATAACAATATTATATATTTCAGTTTATATTTATTTAGAAGATGTTGTGTCAGTTTTATGTTGGATGTTAAATCAAAGAAACAATTGAAACCTATTTGAAAAAATAAATAATTAAAATATTAAAAGCTGAAATGTCTGGAGTCAATAAGTATTCAACCCCTTTTCTATGGCAAGCCTAAATAATTTCAGGAGTAAAGAATTGCTTAACAAGTCACATAGTAAGTTGCATGGACTCACTCTGTGTGCAATACTAGTGTTTAACATGATTTTTGAATGACTACCTCATCTCTGTACCGCACACATACAATTTTCTGTGAGGTCCCTCAGTCAAGCAGCGCATTTCTAACAGATTCTACCACAAAGACCAGGTATCTTTTCAAATGCCTCACAAAGAAAGGCACCATTTGTAGATGGGTAAAAAGAAAACAAATCTGACATTGAATATCCCTTTGAGCATGGTGAAGTTATAAATTACACATGATGCTGTATCACCCAGTCACTACAAAGATACAGGTGTCCTTCCTAACTCAGTTGCCGGAGAGGAAAAAAACAATTAAGGATTTCACCAAACTGCCAAACATTGGGTAAAGAAATTAAGTCTGTGGCCTAAATACAAAGTGTTATGTTTGGGGAAAGTCCAACACAACACATTACTGATTACCAGTCTTCGTATTTTCAAGCATGGTGATAGCTGCACCAGGTTATGGGTATGCTTGTCATCGGCAAGGGAGTTTTTTAGAATAAAATTTTATGGAATAGAGCTAAGCATTAAAAAAACTCTAGAGGAAAACCTGGTTCAGTCTGTTTTCCAAAAGATACTGGGAGAGAATCACCTTTCAGCAGTACAATGACCTAAAACACAAGGCCAAATATACAGCGACGTTGTTATCCAAGATGACATTGAATGTTCCTAAGTGGCCTAGTTACAGTTTTGACTTACATCGGTGTAGAAATCTATGTCAAGACTTGAAAATGGCTAGCAATGATGAAACAATCAACTTGACAGAGCTTGAAGAATTTTGAAAATAATGTCCAACTATTGTACAATCCACATGTGAAAAGCTCTGAGAGGCTTTCCCAAAAAGATTCAAAGCTATAATCGCTGCCAAAGGTGATTCTAACATGTATTGATTCAGGGGTGTGAATATTTACATGAATCCGATATTTTTGTATTTCATTTTCCATAAATCTGCAAAAATGTCTAAAAACATATTTTCACTTTGTTATTATGGGATATGAATACCTTCTGATGTCAATGTATACTTGTATGCAAGATGACGGTAAGATACTGCTAGACATTGGTTCTGATCTATTGGGGCGGCAGGTAGCCTAGGGGTTTGAGAGTTGGGCCTCTAACCGAAAGGTTGCTAGATCAAATCCCCCAAGTTGACAAGGTAAAAATCTATTGTTCTTCCCATGAACAAAGCAGTTAAGCCACTGTTCCTGTGCTGTCATTATAAATAAGAATTTGTTCATAACTGACTTGCCTAGTTAAATAAAATAAAAATATTACCTAATACCAATTCACATATCCATTGATAGTGAGTGGTAGCCTAAACTGCATGCAGACATGTAATTTTAATACATTTTACCCACATATAGGCAAAGCATTTGCCACAAAACTGAAATGAGAATGTTGGTCCCTTTTTTGTCAGTCCCCCCATATCCCCATCCCCACCATACTGCAGCATCAGCGTAGTGTAATGTCCAATAGTCAATACTTTCTCTCTTCTCTCTCTGAATCATCTGGTCCCTCCGCCTCTCAATCCCTGATCCTGTCCTCCAGAGCCTTCAGCTCTCCCTCCACCTGTTGGGTAAAGTACACCCTCAGCTCCTGGGTCTCCTTCTCCCAGAAGGCCTTGGGCAGGTCGAAGATGGTTTTGTCTAGAAGGGATACAGCTTTGTCAAAATGTTGTTTTCTAGCAAATTTAGCAGAATTTATGCAGCAGATTAGGATAATTAACGTATCAGGTTATGATGATTAGATGAAAGTACGGAAAAGGGTTAGGATTAGCTAAAATGCAAAAAGAATACAACTTCAATTTGACAAAAGCTTTATCCCACCTGGACTTGACCGTCGAAGAGAGGGCCCATGTCTACCCTGCCACCCATTGCCCTGCAGGTGCTGGCTCTCTCCTGTTGCACACGGGACACACTCTTTTCACGCCAAATCATTTTGGTTGCAGGTTAGGAGCAGGGACAGATTACCAAACAGCCCCAGATAGCATATGATTGCTATATGAGTAGAATTACAGGAAATTAGCATTAAAACTGAAAACCTTTTCAATCGACTTCATGGAAAATGTGTTGAATAGCAGGGAATTAGCTTTATAACTGCCACATTTTGTCTCAGCCTCATTGCAAAATGTGTAGAATAGCATTATCAAATTGCAAATTTTCCTCTCTGCATCATGGCAAAATGTGTTGAAATGCAGGAAAGTAAGAGCAGGGTCCAAAATGCGGTTGTCCAACCTTGGTTAGGAAAGCATTTTCCCTATCCCTAACCCCAGTCTCCTAACATGCTGCGTTAATTCCCCTAACCTGCTGGATAAATTCTCATAAACTGCTACAAAAAAGTCAATTCCGTATCCAAGTGGAGTGAAAAGAGTGTCTCTGTGGCTTCCAGCCCACCAAGCTCTTCTTGGCAAATAGACTTCAAAGAGGAAGTTGGTGTAGGAGAAGTTGAGTGGTGTGTGAGAATCAGTCAGATACAATTACAGTTACTCTGTTTCATACCAAGTCTGTTTTTCATGTTGTAAATTAATGTGACAACCATATATTTTGTATCGAACTCAAAATAAACTTTTCCTTTTTTTATTTGAATAAATTATTAGTGGATTTTGGTTAATAATTTAACTATATTTTTTAAATCCCACAGATATTCCCATTCAAGCCTGGGGGATACGGGAGAGGGAGATGGTTATGCTGCCAAAAGTTTCTTTTAACAATTTATTGGGAGCAGACTGGGGGCCCGTATCAAAATGTGGTGACCTGTCCTACCCCGAAAGAGGAACATTAAATACCGTAGTATTATTTTAAAATAAAATCCCATACAATTATTAGGAAGTACGTCACTGATGAGATGTGAGATATGCCACATGAATTTCACTACATTAGTTTGTCAGACCACACTATGGGTGTGACAGTCTCGACTGTAGACAGTTTACGTTATCTAAGGCAAGTATCGACTTCTTCAATATATTTTCTGTAAATTTGTATATTCAAAATAAGTTAAAGGAAATGAATTATGAGTAATGAGATTCAATATGTTCTAAAGTTCTGCTGTTTGTTCATGTATTATCTTCACAACTGAAGGACATAGTGTATTTGATATGGAGATGGTTCAATGCAATGTGTTGTGTGAGTTAAGCTACTCTACCAGTAAGTGTATGTTTGTACTGTTTCAGGTGATCAGTAGTGTGTGAGTTCTCACATGGCTTGTCCTGAGAACATGTTTTTTCTCATTGTCCTCTTTATGTCAGGTGAGTCTTCCACACAACAACAACTAGTTATGAATCAGACATAAAGGAATAAGCACAAGTCATGATATTTCATGGGATGTGCTATATTCCAGCTTTTTAGTTGTGTAGAAAAGTGTACATTTAATACCTGACCACCTGACTGTTTTATACTATTTTATACCTGACTATTTTATTAGTCTGGATTTAAACTCTGCTGTGAAAAACTATTTTGCGTAATTTTTGATACTGAATGTTATCAGATATTCAATCAAAAGCTGATATTAGATCAATGGAACCTGAGTGAACAAAAAACACAACAATGACATACTTATTTCATTTATTACTCAAACAAAGTTGTGCAACACCCAATGCCCCTGTGTGAAAAAGTAATTGCCCCTTTACTCTCAATAACTGGTTGTGTCTCCTTCGCTGAAATGACTCCAACCAAACACTTCCTGTAGTTGTTGATCAGTCTCTCACGTTGCTATGGAGGAATTTTGGCCCACTCTCCCATGCAGAACTGCTTTAACTCAGCGACATTTGTGGGTTTTCAATCATGAACTGCACATTTCAAGTCCTGCCACAATATCTCAATTGGGATTAGGTCTGGACTACGCCATTACAAAACTTTAAATTTGTTGCTTTATATCAATTTTCATGTAGTCTTGATTGTGTGTTTTGGAATGGTGGCACAACCAGTTAGTTAGAGTAAGATGGCAATTCCGTTTTCACACAGGGGAATTGGAGGTTGCATAACTTTGTTAATGAAATAAATTAAATAACTGCGACTATTTTTTTTTATATTTGTAAACTCAAGTTCCCTTGATGTAATATTAGGTTTTGGTTGAATATCAGAAAACATTCAGTTTAAAAAAAAAGCAAAAATAGAGAACCAGAAAGGGGGAAATACCTTTTCATGTCACTGTATTTGCATGTGAAACCGACGTCAGTGTGAGCTAACAGTATAGCTTCCACCACTGTCCCTGTCACCATACCGGGCTCAAACTAGTGGTCCTCTGCTCACAAACACACGTCACCTCACTCCTTGACAACACACCAACCAATTGAAAAATCACCTGTACATAGAAATAAGTTCATATTATTATTATTGAGAGAGACTGTAACAGTGATGTGTATAAACCCTGGATCGCTGATGCTATGTAACGGCCAATGAGAGACTTTAAATCCACCGGTCTCTATATATGGTACTCCCCAGAAGAAGCAGTCCTCCATAAGAATTAATGGAATTCTACAGCATTTCAATCAAATGTTTCCAGGACAAAATTACATGTATTTAAGTATTTTGTTGTAGATGGGACAGAAAAGTTAGTACTCTATAAAGAAAATACTTTAATATCTTTACATGTTTTTTATTTTATTTGTTATGTTCAGGTCATATAAAAAGCATGAGCTGGAGCACACCCAGAGAAAGTTACTTATTGTAGAGGTGCTGACTAACGGTGAATACACTGTAAGCTATAAAAACAAAGAGAGTTGCACACTCTATATATATAAACTCCCAGTCATTTATTGGGTAAAACACCAACGTTTCGGCATCACTGTGTCTTCTTCAGGGTAAAGTCATGAATGCTTGAACCAGGTTATGTAGACAAACAGTGCAATTAGTGCAACCAATGACAATCGTGAGGGGTGTGTCATAATTATGAGGTTAATTAGAGTGAATTGAGTGAAACTGTTGAAAGACAATAGTTTACAGCATATTAAATATATTAGCCTATTGTTATCATTAAAATTAGCATAAGATTAGCATCAACATACATTATTGTTTAATTTAATTTCACATATATTTAATTGTTTCCAATATCATTAAATGTTGTTACATGTAATATTTTAGTTCATCCATAATGAATAGTAAGCATCATCAACAGGGGGAACATATTGGGTGTACGCTGATAAACTGTAGAAAGAATATATTCATTTATAAGACTTCTTTATAAAAAATAATTGTTCATTAGAAGGGACTGAGACCAAATTAAATTTTAAGACACTAGGGGTCAATGTATTCCTCCTCTCCTTGGTAGACTAACATGCTCAATGCGTGTGTATATGAGTGTGTATTTGAGGGAGCAGATGGGATGGTTACCTTCAACAAAGTGAGCTGCTACTGGATAATCAGTGTTCTTACACCTGATTGAGCTGCTACTGGATAGTCAGTGTTCTTACACCTGATTGAGCTGCGGTGTTCAGCTCTGCATTGTTTTAATTGTCTTTCATTTCTCCTACGTTGGCTTTTCCACATGAACATGTGATGAGATAGATTACTACCTTTATCTTGAAAGAGATGATACCCCTAACAGGGATTTTTCCACCTGTATGTGGGTGTCTGTAGAAGGATTTAGAAGTAGAAGTTTTTGTAGTGCTGTAGAAGTTTTTGTAGTGCTATTGCACTGTGAACATGAGCCACATTTGTAGTTCCCATTTTGAATGGGTGTCAAGAGTGTCTGAGTGGGCTCAGGGGGCAGGTCAGATCTCACTAAGCTATACCCAATATTGCGACCATGCTTATAGATCACCAGTGGGGGGTCCTTGAAGAGGTGTGCAGTTTTGTTGTCTGATTGCAGAATATGCCAGTGCTTTTTCAGGATTGCTTTCATTTTCTCTGAACACTTGGTGTACTTAAGGCAAAATACTTTTCTTAGGGCAAAATACTTTCTTTTTTTTTCTTTGGTTTAGTTTTTAGCAAATCCTCTCTTGGTTTTTGAGATATTTTCTTCATTGCTTCTTCAAGACTTTTTTCCTTGTAGCCTCTGATTTTAAATGTATTTTCATTTTCTTAGCATTTCTGTCAAAATCTGACTGTTGGCAACAGATTCATTTAACCCTGCATAACTGGTTACATGGTAGACCATTCCTGAGGGGAAGGGGATGCATAATATCCGCACGTAGCAGGGTTTTGCGGTCTGTTGGCTGTATGTACAGGTCTGTATGTAATGCATAATTATCTTTGATGATCCACAAGTCCAGGTAGTTTATTTTCTCTCATCAGTCTGCATGGTGAATTTGAGATATTCAGAGCTCTCGTTTAGCAGAGTTTGGAATTAATTTAGTTCCTGCTGACTTCCTTCCCAGAGCACAAAGACATCATCTATGTATCTCTTCCATGAGGTGATTTTAGAAAGAAGGGGGTGTGGTTCCTCAAATTGTTCCACATACAGGTTCACATAGCTGGGGTCAAAGGGGGAGCCCATGGCTACACCCCGGATTTGAAGGAAAAACTCTGACTCAAAGATGAAGGAGTTATTGGATAATACCAGTTCAGTGAGTTACAAGATGTGATCATTGGCTGGAGAAAGGGTAGGGTCTCTCTGCTGCAGAACCTCCCTGATGTTGTCTTTTTTGTTGCAGGTGTTTTGGCCTGTTTTGGTCAACGAGGTTTGATCGCCACAATGCCAGATAGACTGGATGTACTGACTGGCTCCTGTGTGCAAATCCCATGTTCATTTGATATTCCTGCCCAACATAAGGATATATTTAACAGCACAATACGAACCACTGGAGTGTGGATTAAAGAAAGCCCATACTTTGGTGGGCGTCCGGACAGTGTGATATTTAACAGTAGTGAGACGGTCAACAGATATCAAGGGAAGATAACTGGAAACATGTCCCAGAAGAACTGCACCACAGTCTTCTTCAATGTAACCACCAGTTACACTAATAAATACTTCTTCAGGATTGAGAGTCAACCATTCCGTGGAACAGACACTGGAAAGTCTGTTGATATAGTTGTCAGGGGTAAGAGACAATTTAACTGTTTACCAACGATTTTTCTCAGTTTAGATTCCTTGCATCAAAGATAAGAGTAGAACAAGTGGATAATTTAACTCTTAGTGTAAATAATATTTATCTACAATGTATTACAGATTTGCCTTCCAGTCCCATCCTTACTGTCTCAGGTGAGGTGAAGGAAGGGACCTCTGTCAGTTTGAACTGCTCTGCTGTCGCTCCCTGTCCTGAACACCCCCCTGAGCTGACATGGACTCTCCCAACTCAGTTCACAACTGAGAACCAACTGCAGGAGAATCCAGACCAAACCAAATCAGTTCTCTCCACGGTGACCTTCACTCCATCATACCTTCATCATGAGAAGAACATCACTTGTACTGCAGTCTACCCAGTAGGGGCAAGCAACAAGACAGCTGAACATAACATGATGCTTAATGTTTCATGTAAGATTTAATCACCGGTTCCTGTAGAATGATGATTGTAATAGTGGTTTTGATGAGACTATTCAATATACCATATCCAGATACATTCTAAATGAACCCCTCTCCCTCAGTCTCTCCTAAGGACACCTCGGCCTCCATCAGTCCAGCTGATCCAGTATCAGTGGGCAGCTGTGTTAATCTGACGTGCAGCAGTACAGCCAACCCTCCTGTGACAACCTTCACCTGGTTCCAGATCAGTGGAGATAAAAGAACACAGGTAGCATCTGGACTGAGTTACACCCTCAATGTGACTGTTGGTGATGGAGGACTGTACTACTGTGAAGCAAGAAATAGTCATGGCTATGGGAAGTCAAAGGAAGTGCAGCTGGCTATTAAAGGTAGAAGCATTGGCACATTCAATACGACACAACATTAAGAATATTATAGATATAGATAAATGTAGAAGAGATATACTTCTACATGCCTGCTATATGTGTCTAGGTATGATACGGTTTTAGGATCTTAATTTGATCTGTATTTTGTTGCTGAGAAGTTTCTTGCGCTGCGTGAAATACAGATAAGCTTTGTGATTTACATATATTCACCAAAAACCTGCACTAAAACGTGGTTAAGTTAACAGTATTGCACTTTTCATGTAGCCTTATTTTGTCCAGCTAATAGTCTAACCTCCAATGGAACAACATTACGTAGGAAACGTTCAAATCCTTTTGCTGCAGGATTATTTTGCTGCAACAATACTGGCTAAATTAAGACCTTACATCTGTACATCTACAGTATATGTGTAAATTGTAATGTTAGACAATGTGCAAAATGTTTCCTCTTTTAGGAACAGATGACCATAATATGTGTTTTATTTACAGGGCAAGAAGAGCCTGTTAACCCAAAGGTTTTTGAGATTGTAGGAAAAACCTTGGGGTTGCTTTTCCTTTTCAGCCTGGTCGTATTCTTTGCATGGTAAAAAGATATTCCCAGCCTCAATGCAAACATATTTATCATGCTGATTGTGCTTTTGTATATGAAAACCTAAATGATGTCAAAAGACCTTTATTCTTGTCTTCCAGGAGGAGGAGAACATCTAGACTCCCCAGTGGGTTTGACATGACAGACCTTTCACAGGGACAGGTGGGAATGTTAGACTCAACTTTTAAAACCCATCTAGAATGTGTGTTTAAGGAAGAATTGAATGAATACTGTATTGTGTAACCAACTGTAACTATGAAGTCATTATTCTTCTGAAGTGTCGGTCCTGACAACTGTTCCTTTCTCTGTGTTCTCTCCACAGAACTCCCCGGCTGGGACAGTGTGCTCTAACCAGGCCACGGTCGGTAGAGGGAACCAGTAAACACCACTTAACAACCTAGATGGGCTTCATGCACAAGTCAATAACAGAGGTGCATTTTATGTATTTTGCCAATGGGTTTTAAGTCTATTTATGTACAGCATTGTCATCGGGTATTCGTTTTCTATTGATACCTTTGTTACATTTGTAATTGTGTGCTCTTTGAATATCTGAAAATTTGTAGAATTTGCTGGGATGAAAAGTATTTAACTGTTACTATAGTGTTGATATGATGATGTAGGCTACTCTTTATTTTAGACCATTTATTTTGAGTGTTGAGTTCACAGAGCATCTGTTTAATGGGTTCCAGTATAGAGGAACTGCTGAGTTCAATTAGCTTACTGAAGGCAGTTTAAAACCATATAAAGTCAATGATGACTGAGGAGAGAAGACACAGTTAGTTGGAGAGACAGTGGTCTGATACAAGACAGGAAGTTGGTGCAGTACGTCTACATGATGGCAGAATGGTGTTAACATCTACTAGTCACTGTTTCTCTGCATCTTTTGTGCAGTTACCAGAATAACAATATTATCTTTTTTCAGTTTGTATCTATTTAGAAGTTATCGTGTCAGTTTTTATGTTGAGTGTTAAATCAAAGAAACAATTGAGACTGAATTTAAGGTTGTTTATTAATTGTCTTCTAATAAAAACCGTTACATTAAATTTCCATGAAATCTTTTGGTCTTTTTGGTCCAACATTTAACATATCTCATTAAAATGGATTAAATTGAGATTTTGTGTCACTGTTCTACACACAATGTGGAATTATGTTTTTAGACATAAAAATGAAAAGCTGAAAGTCAATATATATTCAACACCTTTTCTATGGCAAGCCTAAATAAGTTCAGGAGAGAAGATTTCCTTAACTAGTCACATGAGTTGCATGGATTCACTTCTGTGCAATACTAGTGTTAAACATGATTTTTAATGACTACCTCATCTCTGTACCCCACACATACAATTTTCAGTAAGGTCTCTCAGTCAAGCAGCAACTTTCAAACAGATATAACCAGCTTTTCCATTGCCTCACAAAGAAGGGCACCTGTTGGTAGATGGGTAAAAAGAAAATAAATCTGACATTGAATATCCCTTTGAGCTTAGTGAGTTTATTAATTACACTTTGGATGGTTTATCAATACACCCAATCACTACAAAGATACAAATGTCCTTCCTAACTCAGTCGCCAGAGAGGAAGGAAACCGCTCAGGGATTTCACCTACAGGAGGTTGGTAGCACCTTAATTGGGGAGAACGTACTTGAGGTAATGGCTGGAGCAGAATAGGTGGAATGGTACCAAATACATCCAACACGTTTTCCATGTGTTTGATTCCATTCCATTTGCTCCGTTCCAGACATTATTATGAGTTGTCTTCCCCTCAGCAGCCTCCACTGATTTCACCATAAGGCCAGTGGTGACTTCAAAACCGTTACAGAGTTTAATGGCTGTGATTGGAGAAAATTGAGGATGGATCAACAACACGTTACTTACTCCATAATACGAACCTGAATTACAGACTGAAAAGAAGGAAACATGTACAGAATAAAAATATTCCAGAACATGCATTCTGTTTGCAATAAGGCAGTAAAGTAAAACTGCTAAACATTTGGCCAAGAAATTCACTCTATGTCCAACACAACATATCAACATATTTAGAGTACCACTACCAATATCTAAATATTTTCAAGCATGGTGATGGCTGCAATATGTTATGGGTATGCTTGTCATTAAGTTTTTTAGGATACAAATAAATGGAATAGAGCTAAGCAAAACTCTAGAGAAAAACCTGGTTCAGTCTGATTTTCAAAAGACACTGGGACACAAATTCACCTTTCAAAAGGACAATAACCTAAAACAAAATGCCAAATATACACAAGTTGCTTACTATGACAACATTGAATGTTCCTGAGTGGCCTAATTTCAGTTTGATCGGCTTGAAAATCTATGACAAGACTTGAAAAAGGCTTTCTAGCAATGATCAACAACCAATTTGAAAGAGCTTGAAGAATTTTTTAAAGAATAATGTGGAAATATTGTTCATTTCAGATGTGCAAAGCTCTTATAGACTTACCAAGATAGACTCACAGATGTTTTTTATTTATTTTTATTTCACCTTTATTTAACCAGGTAGGCAAGTTGAGAGCAAGTTCTCATTTACAACTGCGACCTGGCCAAGATAAAGCAAAGCAGTGCGACACAAACAAGAACACAGAGTTACACATGGAATAAACAAACATACAGTCAATATTACAATAGAAAAAGTCTATATACAGTGTGTGCAAATGAGGTAGGATAAGAGAGGTAATGCAATAAATAGGCCATAGTGGCGAAATAATTACAATATTGCAATTAAACACTGGGGTGATAGATGTGCAGAAGATGAGTGTGCAAGTAGAGGTACTGGGGTGCAAAGGAGCAAAATAAATAACAGTATGGGGATGAGGTAATTGGATGGGCTATTTACAGATGGGCTATGTACAGGTGCGGTGATCTGTGAACTGCTCTGACAGCTGGTGCTTAAAGTTAGTGAGGGAGATATGATTCTCCAGCTTCAGTGATTTTTGCAGTTCGTTCCATTCATTGGCAGCAGAGAACTGGAAGGAGAGGCGGCCAAAGGAAGAATTGGCTTTGGGGGTGACCAGTGAGATATACCTGCTGGAGCGCGTGCTACGGGTGGGTGCTGCTATGGTGACCAGTGAGCTGAGATAAGGCGGGGCTTTACCTTGCAGAAACTTGTAGATGACCTGGAGACAGTGGTTTGGCGACGAGTATGAAGCGAGGGCCAGCCAACTGGAGCATACAGGTCGCAATGGTGAGTGGTATATGAGGCTTTGATGACAAAACGGATGCCACTGTGATAGACTGCATCCAATTTGTGGGATAGAGTATGGAAGGTATTTTATAAATGACATCGACAAAGTCGAGGATCAGTAGGATGGTCAGTTTTACATGGGTATGTTAGGCAGCATGAGTGAAGGATGCTTTGTTGCGAAATAGGAAGCCGATTCTAGATTTAATTTTGGATTGGAGATGTTTAATGTGAGTCTGGAAGGAGAGTTTACAGTCTAACCAGACACCTAGGTATTTGTAGTTGTCCACATATTCTAGGTCAGAACCGTCCAGAGTAGTGATGCTGGTTAGAGTTGCCCTACCCTATACAAAACACTCACAAAATTTGAGTTTGCTATTCACAAGAAGCATTGCCTGATGTGAACCGTACCTCGAAAAAAAGAGATCACAGAAGACCTAAGATTAAGAATTGTTGACTTGCATAAATCTGGAAAGGGTTACAAAAGTATCTCTAAAAGCCTTGATGTTCCTTAGTCCACGGTAAGACGAATTGTCTATAAATGGAGAAAGTTCAGCAATGTTGCTACTCTCCCTAGGACTGGCCTTCCTGCAAAGATGACTGCAAGAGCACAGCGCAGAATGCTCAGTGAGGTTAAGAAGAATCCTAGAGTGTCAGCTAAAGACTTACAGCAATCTCTGGAACATGCTAACATCTCTGTTGACGAGTCAACGATATGTAAAACACTGAACAAATTTGTGTTCATGGGAGGACACCACAGAAGAAGCCACTGCTGTCCAAAAAGAAAACATTGCTGAATGTCTAAAGTTCGCAAAAGAGCACCTGGATGTTTCACAGCGCTACTGGCAAAATATTCTGTGGACACATTAAACTAAAGTTGAGTTGTTTGGAAGGAACACACAACACTATGTGTGGAGAAAAAAAGGCACAGCACACAAACATGAAAGCCTCTGCAACTGTAAATTTTGGTGGAGGGAGCATCATGGTTTGGGTCTGCTTTGCTGCCTCAGGGCCTGGACAGCATGCTATCATTGATGGAAAAATGAATTCCCAAGTTTATCAAGACTTTTTGCAGCAGAATGTAAGGCTATCTGTCCGCCAATTGAAGGTCAACAGAAGTTGAGTGATGCAACAGGACAACAACCCAAAACACAGAAGTAAATCAACAACAGAATGGCTTCAACAAAAGAAAATACGCCTTCTGGAGTGACCCAGACAGAGTCCTGACCTCAACCCGATTGCGATGCAGTGGCATGACCTCAAGAGAGCAGTTCACACCAGACATCACAAGAAACAGTTCAGTACTACAGAAAACGTTTGGTTGAGGTTATTGCTTCCAAAGGAGGGTAAACCAGTTATAAAATCCAAAGGTTCACAAACTTTTCCCACCCTGCACTGTGAATGTTTACTCGTGTTTTCAATAATAGACGTGAAAACGTATAATTGTTTGTGTGTTGTTAGTTTAAGCAGACTGTGTTTGTCTATTGTTGTGACTTAGATGAAGATCAGATCAAATTGTATGACCAATTTAAGCAGGTAATTCCAAAGGGTTCATATACTTTTTCTTGCCACTAAGCTCAGGGTAACAAATGCTGTCTTCCAAGCCTAGTTAGGAGAGCATTTTCCTTAACCATATCCCTTTTAACTAATCTATTTTATTTATTTTATTTAACCTTTATATAACTAGGCAAGTCAGTTAAGAACAAATTCTTATTTACAACGACTGTCTCCCCGGCCAAACCTGGACAACATTGGGTCAATTTTGCGCCTCCCTATGGGACTCCCAATCACAGTCAGATGTGATGCAGCCTGGATTCAAACCAGGTACTGTAGTGAATCCTCTAGCACTGAGATGCTGTGCCTTAGACCGCTGCGCCACTCGGGAGTCCTAGGCATTAACCTCAGTCTCCAAACATGCTACATTAAAAAGTCAATTCCGAATCCAAGTGGAGTGAAAAGAGTGTCTCTGTGGCTTCCAGCCCATCAGGATCCTCTTTGCAAATAGACTTCAAAGAGGAAGTTGGTGTAGGAGAAGTTGAGTGGTGTGTGAGAATCAGTCAGATACAATTACAGTTACTCTGTTTCATACCAAGTCTGTTTTTCATGTTGAAACATAATGTGACAACCATATGTTTTGTATCAAACTCGAATTTTAAAAATGTAACTCTTGAATAAATGAATAGTGGATTTTGGTTGATGATTTAACTATATGTTTAAATCCCACACACATTCCCATTCAGGCTGGGAGATAGAGGAGAGGGAGATGCTTATAATGCAGAAAGTTTAATTGTTTAATTTATTGTGTTTATTGTGTTATTTTGCAGTAACTTTTATTGTAGTTCAGAATAGAATATATTTCTAAATTCATTATTGTGGATTCTACCATGATTATGGTCCTGGATGAATTGTGAAACATTATGAGTGAGAAATATCATATATCACCCCCCCCCAAATGCTAACTTCCTCTGTCATTGCCAAGGTGAGAGGTTAGCATGTCCTGGGGGGGTGATATTTGTGCGCCTGTGAACAAAAGAGAAGAGAAGTCGTTGGTAAGGTCTATCATGAATCAATCAGGTTTAATACAAGTTGCAACAGGGAGACAACATCCAGTATAGAAGCAGAGACAATGTCTGATTGGCCTCTTGGAGACAGACCCTTTATATCCTAATCAGACCAACAATTGTTCTGTAAACACCATCCTCTTGAAGACAGATCCTTTATATCCTAATCAGACCAACAATTGTTCTGTAAACACCATCGTCTTGAAGACAGTCCCTTTATATCCTAATCAGACCAACAAATGTTCTGTAAACACCATCCTCTTGAAGACAGATCCTTTATATCCTAATCAGACCAACAAATGTTCTGTAAACACCATCCTCTTGAAGACAGACCCTTTATATCCTAATCAGACCAACAAATGTTCTGTAAACACCAGCCTCTTGAAGACAGATCCTTTATATCCTAATCAGACCAACAAATGTTCTGTAAACACCATCCTCTTGAAGACAGATCCTTTATATCCGAATCAGATCAACAAATGTTCTGTGAACACCAGCTTCTTGAAGACAGATCCTTTATATCCTAATCAGACCAACAATTGTTCTGTAAACACCATCCTCTTGAAGACAGACCCTTTATATCCTAATCAGACCAACAAATGTTCTGTAAACACCAGCCTCTTGAAGACAGATCCTTTATATCCTAATCAGACCAACAAATGTTCTGTAAACACCATCCTCTTGAAGACAGATCCTTTATATCCTAATCAGACCAACACATGTTCTGTGAACACCATCCTCTTGAAGACAGATCCTTTATATCCTAATCAGACCAACAAATGTTCTGTAAACACCATCCTCTTGGAGACAGATCCTTTATATCCTAATCAGATCAACAAATGTTCTGTGAACACCAGCTTCTTGAAGACAGATCCTTTATATCCTAATCAGACCAACAAATGTTCTGTAAACACCAGCCTGAGAGGCTTTTAGGAAGTCAAAACCAAAGGCAGTGGCTTTGTTAACTACTACAGAATCAGTATTTCACAGAATACAATAACAATCAGCGTGTCCTCGGTCCTTGTACTTCCAGTCTGTCGTCAATCAGTATCAACAGTTATGAGTTTAATCCGTAACATACAGCATTGAGTCTAGTGACCATCAACCCAAATGTTACAAACAGCACACTGGAAATCATGTTACAGAAAGGTCAAGTATATAAATATGCTGAACATTATATGAATCATTCTAAACTGAATCTGAACTTAACCCATCTTAAATATCCCCATTACATGTCTATTTTTCATGTGTGTATTGTTAGGAGCTATTTTGTGTCCGTTTTTATTTTGAGTGTTGTTCAAGAGACACACATGAGCCTGCGTTTGAGGTTGTTCATTAATTGCACTGTAATAAAAACCCACCTGCTGGGTAAAGTACGTCCTCAGCTCCTGGGTCTTGATTATTTGGGGGCCTGTAACACAATGCTGTTAAGGGGTCCCCTACCCCATAAAAGGGTTATTTACCCCCCACCCCCACACATAGATTAACTGCAATGAATATTATGATCCCACAATGAAAATATATTGTGTATACGTGTCCATTTCGGGCAGTAACGAAATGTATAGGCCACAAAAAGCTGTTGAGTCAGTGGCTGACCCACACAATGTGTTAAGAATCAGTCAGTGGGCAGCTGGGCTCCATTTCATTTGAAACTGGTGAAACATGACTAAGGCCACCTCTGCAATGTTTCAAGTGACTGAAACTAATTGTTCTGGAGTAGAAGGTTCATTAGAAAATGACAATGTTCTAAACACTTAAATTAGCATACCATGTTTTCACAACTGATGTTGACACCCAGCACATAGACTATTCAACATCCTGTTATATAAATGCACTTATTAGGAAGTATGTCACTGATGAGATGTGAGATGTGTCACATGATTTTCAGCACTTTAGTTTGTCAGAACAAACTATGGGTGTGTGACAGTGTCTCCCGTGGACCGTTTACATCATTGCAAGGCAAGTGACAACTACTTCACTATCTTATCTTCATATTGTAATGTTCACACTAAATGAAGGAAATTAATTACAAGTAATGAGATGCAAAACGTTCAATGTACGGCTGTTAGTTCATGTATTAGCTTAACAACTTTAGTACCTACGTGATGTATGGAATAAAGCTTCAATGTGATACAGTACGTGTCATGTGACTTACTATACCAGGAAGTGTATGTTTGTACTGTTTCAGGTGATCAGTAGTATGTCACTTACTATAACAGGAAGTGAATGTTTGTACTGTTTCAGGTGATCAGTAGTGTGTGAGTTCTCACATGGCTTGTCCTGAGAACATGTTTTTTCTCATTGTCCTCTTTATGTCAGGTGAGTCTTCCACACAACAACAACTAGTTATGAATCAGACATAAAGGAATAACCACAAGTCATGATATTTAATGGGATGTGCTATATAACTGTGTTGAAAAGTGTACAATTAATTCCTGATTAGTGCAGTTTAAAAGTCTGTGTCACGTTCGTTCTCCTCCTCGTCTGAGGAGGAGCATGGATCGGACCAATACGCAGAGTGATATGAATACATCTTCTTTTATTAGAGACGAAGACGAAACGAACAATATACAAACTCATACAAAAAACAATAAACCACGAACGTGAAGATACAAACGAAAGTGCACACACAGCTACTAACGTTAGACATAGACAACTACCCACAAAACCCAAATGCCTATGGCTGCCTTAAATATGGCTCTCAATCAGAGACAATGAACCACAGCTGCCTCTAATGGAGAACCAATCTAGGCAGCCATAGACATACAAACACCTAGACAAGGCCCTGAGCCATTAAACGTACAAAACCCCTAGACAATCAAAAACACATACATTCCCCATGTCACACCCTGACCTAACTAAAATAATAAAGAAAACAAAGATAACTAAGGCCAGGGCGTGACAGTACCCCCCCCAAAGGTGCGGACTCCGGCCGCAAAACCTGACACAGAAGGGGAGGGTCCGGGGTGGGCCTTCTTATGGCGGCGGCTCGGGTGCGGGACGTGGCCCGCACTCCACCATTGTCAATACCCGCTTTGGTGGCTCTGGTAGATCCTGGCTGACTGGCGGCTCTGGAAGATCCTGGCTGGCTGACGGCTCTGGCTGGTCATGGCTGGCTGACGGCTCTGGCTGGTCATGGCTGGCTGACGGCTCTGGCTGGTCATGGCTGGATGACGGCTCTGGCTGGTCATGGCTGGATGACGGCTCTGGCTGGTCATGGCTGGATGACGGCTCTGGCTGGTCATGGCTGGATGACGGCTCTGGCTGCTCCTGTCTGGCGGAAGGCTCTGGCTGCTCCTGGCTGGCTGACGGCTCTGGCTGGTCATGGCAGGCTGGCGGCTCTGGCTGGTCATGGCTGGCTGGCGGCTCTGGCAGATCCTGGCTGGCTGGCGGCTATGGCAGATCCTGGCAGATTGGCGGCTCTGGCAGATCCTGGCTGATTGGCGGCTCTGGCAGATCCTGGCTGATTGGCGGCTCTGGCAGATCCTGGCTGACTGGCGGCTCTGGCAGATCCTGGCTGACTGGCGGCTCTGGCAGATCCTGGCTGACTGGCGGCTCTGGCAGATCCTGGCTGACTGGCGGCTCTGGCAGATCCTGGCTGACTGGCGGCTCTGGCAGATCCTGGCTGGTTGGCGGCTCTGGAAGATCCTGGCTGGTTGGCGGCTCTGGCGGATCCTGGCTGACTGTCGGCTCTAGCGGCTCCTGACTGACGAACGGCTCTGACGGCTCGGGACAGACGGGCGGCTCTAATGGCTCGGGACAGACGGATGGCTCAGACGGCACTGGGCAGACGGATGGCTCAGACGGCGCTGGGCAGACGGATGGCTCAGACGGCGCTGGGCAGACGGATGGCTCAGACGGCGCTGGGCAGACGGATGACTCAGACGGCGCTGGGCAGACGGATGGCTCAGACGGCGCTGGGCAGACAGATGGCTCAGACGGCGCTGGGCAGACGGATGGCTCAGACGGCGCTGGGCAGACGGATGGCTCAGACGGCGCTGGGCAGACGGATGGCTCAGATGGCGCTGGGCAGACGGATGGCTCAGATGGCGCTGGGCAGACGGATGGCTCAGACGGCGCTGGGCAGGCAGGCAGCTCAGACGGCGCTGGGCAGACGGCCGACTCTGACCTGCTGAGGCGCACAGTAGGCCTGGTGCGTGGTGCCGGAACTGGTGGTACCAGACTGGAGACACGCACCTCAAGGCTAGTGCGGGGAGCAGGAACAGGGCACACTGAATTCTCGAGGCGCACTATAGGCCTGGTGCATGGTATCGGAACTGGTGGTACCGGGCTGAGGGCACGCACCTCAGGGCGAGTGCGGGGAGAAGGATCAGTGCGTACAGGGCTCTGGAGACGCACATGAGGCTTGGTGCGTGGTGCCGGAACTGGTGGTACCGGGCTGGGGACACGCACCTGAAGGCTAGTGCGGGGAGAAGGAACAGGGCATACTGGACCCTGGAGACACACATTAGGCCTAGTGCGTGGTGCCGGCACTGGTGGTACCGGGCTGGGGACACGCATCTCAGGGCTAGTGCGGGGAGCAGCAACAGGACGCACAGGACTCTGGAGACGCACAGGAGGTTTGGTGCGTGGTGCCGGAACTGGTGGTACCGGGCTGGAGACACGCACCATAGGGCGAGTGCGTGGAGGAGGAACAGGGCTCTGGAGACACACTGGAAGCCTGGTGCGTGGTGTAGGCACTGGTGGTACTGGGCTGGGGCGGGGAGGTGGCGCCGGAAATACCGGACCGTGCAGGCGTACTGGCTCCCTTGAGCACTGAGCCTGCCCAACCTTACCTGGTTGTATGCTCCCAGTAGCCCGACCAGTGCGGGGAGGTGGAATAACCCGCACTGGGCTATGTAGGCGAACCGGGGACACCATGCGTAAGGCTGGTGCCATGTATGCCGGCCCGAGGAGACGCTCTGGATACCAGACGCGTTGAGCCGGCTTCATGGGACCTGGCTCAATGCCCAATCTAGCCCTGCCAGTGCGGGGAGGTGGAATAACCCGCACTGGGCTATGCACACGTACAGGAGACACTGTGCGCTCTACCGCATAACACGTGTCTGCACGTACTTTCGCGCTCCACGGTAAGCTCGGGGAGTTGGCTCAGGTCTCCTACCTGACTTCGCCACACTCCCTTGTAGCCTCCCCCCAAGTTATTTTTTGGGCTGACTCACAGGCTTCCTACCGCGTCGTCGTGCTGCCTCCATTCGCCGGTATCCCTCCTCGCACTGTTCCAGAGAATCCCAGGCGGGCTCCGGCATTCGCCCTGGTTCGATCGCCCACCTGTCGATCTCCTCCCACGTAGTATAGTCCAGATCCTGCTCCCATTGCCATAAATCCTGTGTATGTTCCTGCTGCCGCGTGACACGCTGCTTGGTCCCGTTCTGGTGGGTAATTCTGTCACGTTCGTTCTCCTCCTCGTCTGAGGAGGAGCATGGATCGGACCAATACGCAGAGTGATATGAATACATCTTCTTTTATTAGAGACGAAGACGAAACGAACAATATACAAACTCATACAAAAAACAATAAACCACGAACGTGAAGCTACAAACGAAAGTGCACACACAGCTACTAACGTTAGACATAGACAATTACCCACAAAACCCAAATGCCTATGGCTGCCTTAAATATGGCTCTCAATCAGAGACAATGAACCACAGCTGCCTCTAATTGAGAACCAATCTAGGCAGCCATAGACATACAAACACCTAGACAAGACACTAACCCATTAAACGTACAAAACCCCTAGACAATCCAAAAAAACACATACATTCCCCATGTCACACCCTGACCTAACTAAAATAATAAAGAAAACAAAGATAACTAAGGCCAGGGCGTGACAGTCTGGATTCAAACAGTGCTGTGAAAAGTTTTTGCCCACTTTCAAATTTGTTCTACTTTTGCATATTTTTTATAGTAAATGTTTGATATTATTTGATACTGAATGTTATCAGATATTCAATCAAAAGCTAATATTAGATAAATGGAACCTGAGTGAACAAATAACACAACAATGACATACTTATTTCATTTATTTCATAAACAAAGTTGTGCAACACCCAATGCCCCTGTGTGAAACAGTAATTGCCCCCTAACACTCAATAACTCGTTGTGCCAACTTTAGCTACATAGACTCCAACCATACACTTTATGTAGTTGTTGATTAGTCTCTCACATCACTGTGGAGGAATTTTGGCCCACTCTCCCATGCAGAACTGCTTTTTAACTCAGCGACATTTGTGGGTTTTCAAGCATGAATTATCACAATATCTCATTTGGGATTAGGTCTGGACTTTGACTAGGCCATTACAGAACTTTAAATTTTTGCTTTTATTACATTTTCTTGTAGACTTGATTATGTGTTTTGGAATGGTGGCACAACCAGTTATTGAGTGTAAGGGGGCAATTACTTTTTCACACAGGGGAAATGGGTGTTGCATAACTTTGTTTATGAAATAAATAAATAAAACAATACTGTAACGGTTTTCGTCGTCTGAAGAAGAGGAATCGGACCAAAGTGCAGCGTGGTAAGTGTTCATGCTTTTTATTGAAACTGAACACTATTAAAAAAATAACAAAGAGAATAACCGAAACAGTCCTGTCAGGTGCAAAACACTAAACAGAAAATAACTACCCACAAAAACCATGTGGGAAAACGCTACCTAAGTATGGTTCCCAATCAGAGAGAACGATAGACAGCTGTCCCTGATTGAGAACCATATCAGGCCAAAACATAGAAATACAAAAACATAGAAAAGAGAACATAGAATGCCCAACCAAATCACACCCTGACCAAACAAAAATAGAGACATAAAAAACTCTCTAAGGTCAGGGTGTTTTTTGGGTTATTTTTAAACTCAGGTTCCCTTGATCTAAAATTAGGATTTGGTTGAACATCTGGTAACATTAAATATAAAACAAATATACATAACAGAGAAAATCGGAAAGGGGGCAAATACTTTTCATGTCACTGAATGTGCATGTGAAACCGACATCAGTGTGCGGTTAACAGTATAGTTTCCACCACTGTCCCTGTCCCATACCGGACTCAAACCTGTGGTCCTCTGCTCACAAACACATGTCACCTCACTCCTTGATGACATAACAACCAATTGAAAAATCACCTGTACATTGAAATAAGTAAATATTATTATTATTGGGAGAGACTGTACCAATGATGTGTATACTATTCTACAGTATTTCAATCAAATGTTTCAAGGACAAAATTACATGAATTTAAGTATTTTGTTGTAGACGGAGAGAAAAGGTAGTACTCTAAAAATAAAATACTTTAATATCTTTACATGTTTATTTTTAAGTGTTTTATGTTCAGGTCACATAAAAAGCATGAGCTGGAGCACACTCAGAGAAAATGACTTATTGTAGAGGTGCTGACTAACGGTGAATACACTGTAAGCTATAAAAACAAAGAGAGTTGCACACTCTATATATATAAACTCCCAGTCATTTATTGGGTAAAACACCAACGTTTCGGCATCACTGTGCCTTCTTCAGGGTAAAGCCATGAATGCTTGAACCAGGTTATGTAGACAAACAGTGCAATTAGTGCAACCAATGACAATAGTGAGGGGTGTGTCGGAATTATTTTTTACATTTAATTTATTTAACCTTTATTTAAATAGGCAAGTCAGGTAAGAACAGATTCTTATTTACATTGACTGCCTACCAAAAGGCAAAAGACCTGCGGGGACGGGGGCTGGGAATAAAATAAATAAATAAAATATAAATATAGGACAAACACAGATCACGACAAGAGAGACAACACAACACTACATAAAGAGAGACCCAAGACAACAACATAGCAAGGCAGCAACACATGACAACACAGCATGGTAGCAACACAACATGACAACAACATGGTAGCAACACAACATGGTAGCAGCACAAAACATGGTACAAACATTATTGGGCACAGACAACAGCACAAAGGGCAAGAAGGTAGAGACAACAATACATCACACAAAGCAGCCACAACTGTCAGTAAGAGTGTCCATGATTGAGTCTTTGACTGAAGAGATTGAGATTAAACTGTCCAGTTTGAGTGTTTGTTGCAGCTCGTTCCAGTCGCTAGCTGCAGCGAAGTGAAAAGACGAGCGACCCAGGGATGTGTGTGCTTTCGGGACCTTTAACAGAATGTGACTGGCAGAACGGGTGTTGTATGTGGAGGATATGTCTGCAGTAGACATCTCAGATAGGGGGGAGTGAGGCCAAAGAATATTTTATAAATTAGCATTAACATATGGGTCTTGAGACGGGAATACAGAGATGACCAATTTACAGAGGAGTGTAGATTGCAGTGATATATAAATAGCAGCACAACATTGCTTAGAATCAAGGGCGATGGCAACCTCTTTGAGGACCTTTAAGGTTGCAGTGACACATCCATAAACTGAGCGGAAACCAGATTGCATACCAGAGAGAATACTATAGACATTAAGAAAGCCAGTCAGTTGATAATTGACACGTTTTTCCAACACTTTTGATAAACAGGGTAAAATAGAAATAGGTCTAGAACAGTTAGGATCAGCTTGATCTCCCCTTTTAAATAAAGGACGAACCATGGCTGCGTTCCAAGCAATGGGAACCTCCCCAGAAAGGAGAGACAGGTTCAAAAGGTCGGAGATAGGCTTGGCGATGATAGGGGCAGCAACCTTAAAGAAGAAAGGGTGTAAATTATGAGGTTAATTAGGATGAAATGAGTGAAACTGTTAAAAGACAATAGTTTACAGCATATTGAATATATTAGGCTATTGTTGTCATTAAAATTAGCATAAGATTAGCATCAACATACATTATTGTTTAAAATAATTTCACATATATTTAATTGTTTCCAAATTCATAAAATGTTGTTACATGTAATCATTTGGTCCATCCATAATGCATAGTAAGCGTCATCAACAAGGGAACATATTGGATGTACACTGATAAGCTGAGGAAAGAATATATTCATTTATAGGACTTCATAAAAATAATTGTTCATAACAAGGGCCTGAGATCAAAGTCAATATTCCGACCACTAGGAGTCAATGTTTAAAAAAAGCATATATACAGTAGGCTTCCCTCTGTAGTAGTAGGACCTCCATGTTAATTCCTCTCCTTGGTAGAGCAACATGCTCAATACCTGTGTATTTGAGGGAGGAGATGGGATCAACCTGTGTTGCTTCAACAGTGAGCTGCTACTGGATAGTCAGTGTTCTTACACCTGATTGAGCTGCGGTGTTCAGCTCTGCATTGTTTTAATTGTATTTTCGTTTCTCCTACGTTGGCTTTCCCACATGAACATGTGATGAGATAGATTACTCCCTTTATCTTGCAAGAGATGATACCCCTAACAGGGATTTTTCCACCTGTATGTGGGTGTCTGAAGAAGGGTGTTTTTGTAGTGCTATTGCAATGTGAACATGATCCACATTTGTAGTTCCCATTTGGAATGGGTGTCAAGAGTGTCTGAGTGGGCTCAGGGGGCAGGTCAGATCTCACTAAGCTATCCCCAATATTGCAACCACACTTATAGACCACCAGTGGGGGTTCCTTGAAGAGGTGTGATTTTTTTTTGTCTGATATCAGAATATGCCAGTGCTTCTTCAGGATTGCTTTCATTTTCTCTGAACACTTGGTGTATTTGTGCAAAAGACTTGTTTAATCCTGAATAACTGGCTATATGGTAGACCATTCCTGAGGGGAAGGGGATGCATACTATCCCCACGTAGCAGGGTATTGAGGTCTGTTGGCTGTGTGTACAAGTCTGTATGTAAAACATCATTATCTTTGATGATCCATAAGTCCAGGTAGTTTATTTTTCTCTCATCAGTCTGCATGGTGAATTTGAGATATTCAGAGCTCTCGTTTAGCAGAGTTTGGAATTCATTTTGGTTCCTGCTGACTTCCTTCCCAGAGCACAAAGACATCATCTATGTATTTCTTCCATGAGATGATTTTAAAGAGTAGGAGGTGTGTCTCTGTTGTGTAAATGAGTGCATCCTCAAATTGTTCCACATACAGGTTCACATAGGTAGGGTCAAAGGGGGAGCCCATGGCTACACACCGAATTTGAAGGAAAAAAGACTCAAAGATGAAGTAGTTATTGGATAATACCAGTTCAGTGAGTTACAAGATGCAATCATTGGCTGGAGCAAGGCTAGTGTCTCTCTGTTGAAGGAAGTGTTGCAGGTCACAAAATGAAATTTAAAAGTTTGCAATAAGGTATCTCTAATAGAATATACTTGTCTAAAACAAATGTAAACATTAATAAATGTGTTTTTATATCTTCCAAAACCTGTTTTACACTGAAAGAGGAGTTACAAGATGGCTGTGCAGTGGCTTCCAATCAGCAGCCCGTGCAGTCATCTAGGGTTAATGCATATCATTGGACTGTACCGAAAATATATCAGAACCTCCCTGATGTTGTTCTTTATGTTGCAGGTGTTTTGGCCTGTTTTGGCCAACGAGATTTGATCGCCACAATGCCAGATAGACTGGATGTACTGACTGGTTCCTGTATACAAATCCCATGTACATGTAATATTCTTGACAAAAATAAGTATACATTTAACAGCACAATACCAACCTTTGGAGTGTGGATTAAAGAAAGCCCAGACTTTGGTTTGCATCCGGACAATGTGATATTTAACAGTAGTGAGACGGTCAACAGATATCAAGGGAAGATAACTGGAAACATGTCCCAGAAGAACTGCACCACAGTCTTCTTCAATGTAACCACCAGTTACACTAATAAATACTTCTTCAGGATTGAGAGTCAACCATTCCGTGCAACAGACACTGAAAAGTCTGTTGATATAGTTGTCTGGGGTAAGAGACAATTTAACCGTTTACCAACTATTTTTCCCAGTTTAGATTCCTTTCATCAAAGATAAGAGTAGAACAAGTGTGCAGTTTAACTTTTAGTGTAAACTATCTTCATCTACAATGTTTTCCAGATTTGCCTTCCAGTCCCATCCTTACTGTCTCAGGTGAGGTGAAGGAAGGGACCCCTGTCAGTTTGAACTGCTCTGCTGTCGCACCCTGTCCTGAACACCCCCCTGAACTGACATGGACTCTCCCAACACAGTTCACAACTGAGAACCAACTGCAGGAGAATCCAGACCAAACCAAATCAGTTCTCTCCACGGTGACCTTCACTCCGTCATACCTTCATCATGAGAAGAACATCACTTGTACTGCAGTCTACCCAGTAGGGGCAAGCAACAAGACAGCTGAACATAACATGATGCTTAATGTTTCATGTAAGATTTAGTCACCGGTTCCTGTAGAATAGATCATTCTATCATGTTTTCACTGATGATTGTAATAGAGTGGTTTTGATGAGACTATTCAATATACCATATCAGATACATTCTAAATGAACCCCTCTCCCTCAGTCTCTCCTAAGGACACCTCAGCCTCCATCAGTCCAGCTGATCCAGAATCAGTGGGCAGCTGTGTTAATCTGACGTGCAGCAGTACAGCCAACCCTCCTGTGACAAACTTCACCTGGTTCCAGATCAGTGGAGATAAACCAATACAGGTAGCAACTGGACTGCATTACTCCCTCAATGTGACTGCTGTTGATGGAGGACTGTACTTCTGTGAAGCAAGAAATAGTCACGGCTGTGGGAAGTCTAATGACGTGCAGCTGGCTAGTAAAGGTAAAACGGCCACGTAGGGCACAATCTTAGGTTAGATATACACTATATATACAAAAGTATGTGGACAAACATTGCTCACAGGTGTATAAAATCGAGCACAAAGCCATGCAATCTCCATAGACAAAAACATTGGCAGTAGAATAGCAACATTCACTACAGAGTATCAAACTGCCTCTGGAAACAATGGCAGCACAAGAACTCTTCGTTGGGAGCTTCGTGAAATGGGTTTCTATGGCTGTGCAGCCGCACACAAGCCTAAAATCACCTTGCACAATGGCAAGAATCGGCGTGAGTGGTGTACTCTGGAGAAGTGGAAACCCGTTCTCTGGAATGATGAATCACGCTTCACCATCTGGCAGTCCATTGGACGAATCTGGGTTTTGCCAGGAGAAAACTACCTGCCCCAATGCATAGTGCCAACTGTACTGTTTGGTGGATGAGAAATGGTCTGGAGCTGTTTTTCATGGTTCGCCTAGGCACCTTTTGTTCCAGTGAAGGGAAATCTTAATCCTACAACATACAATGACATTTTGTATTCCATATTTATACCCATGATTTTAGAATGAGATGTTCGACGAGCAGTTGTCCACATACTTTTGGTCAAGTAGTGTACTTTAGACATTTTTACGTGAGAAATGACCATAATATGTTCTGTATTTTCAGGGCCAGAGGAGCATAATAACTCAATGGTTTTTTGGGTTGCAGCAGGAACTCTGGCGGCCTTTTTGTTTATCAGCCTGATCAGTCTTTTTGTATGGTAAAAACTTTTCCTGGCATTAACGCAAAACTATATTATTTCTGCTGTGTTTGTGCTTTTGCATATGAAAACCCTCACAGTGCATTCAGAAGGCCTTTCTAAATGTCTTCCAGGAGGAGAAACTCGAGGCTTCACGATGGACTTGAAAGGACAGACAATACACAGGGACAGGTGGGAATAAGGCTCAACTTTCAAACCATCTACAAAGTGTATCTAAGGAAGAATAGAATTAATGCTGAAACTATCCAAAGCCATGAGGTTAACATCATTTTAGAGCAAGTTCAGGGGAGATGAACAAACCGAAAGCAATGCCACATCCTGTAAGAATATGGAATGAAAACAGAATAGCTGTTGGACTTTGACAGTGTTTACATTAGATTGGAGCTCATTTGTTGGCAAAATGTAACTCTTTACACCTGTCAGTTGAATTTACATTTTCATTGACATCTCCTCAGTATGTGTTGTGTAACCTGCTGACCTTAGAGTTTTACACATGACTGAGCTTAGAGCTTTACACCTGTTCCTCTCTCTGTGTTCTCTCCACAGAACTTCCCGGTTGGGACAGTGTGTGCTAACCAGGCCACAGCCGGAGAGGAACCAGAGGAACGTGCAGAAGACCAGTCTGAAGAGATCCACTACGGTGACATAGACTTCTCCAAACTACAGACCAAAGAGACCCCAGCTGCAGCCCAGGACAGGGTCCAGGGACAGGAGAGTGAGTACGCTGAAGTCAACGTGACCAGGAGAGGGGCCCAGGAACCACCTCTTAACAACCTAGATGGACTTTATGCACAAGTGAATTAAAGAGGTGCATGTTAATTTTCCAATGGGTATTAAGTGTTTTTATGTACAGTATTGTCATTGTGTATCTGTTTTCTATTGGTACTTTGTTACATTGATAATTGTGTGCTCTATGATTATCTGCATATTTGTAAAATTTGCTGGGATGAAAAGTGTTTAACTGTTACTATAGTGGTGATACGATGATGTAGGCTACTCTTTATTTTAGACCATTTATTTTTAGTGTTGAGTTCACAGAGCATCTGTTTAATGGGTTCCAGTATAGAGGAACTGCTGAGTTCAACTAGCTTACTGAAGGCAGTTTAAGTCCATATAAAGTCAATGATGACTGAGGAGAGAAGACACAGTTAGTTGGAGAGACAGTGGTCTGATACAAGACAGGAAGTTGGTGCAGGAAGTCTACATGATGGCAGAATGGTGTTAACATCTACTAGTCACTGTTTCTCTGCATGTTTTGTGCAGTTACCAGAATAACAATATTATATATTTTCAGTTTATATCTATTTAGAAGTTGTTGTGTCAGTTTTTATGCTGAATGTTAAATCAAAGAAACAATTGAGGCTGAATTTAAGGTTGTTTATTAATTGCACTGTAATTAAAACCTTTACATTAAATTTCCATTACATCTTTTGGTCTTATTGGTCCAACATTTTACTACTCATTAAAATGGATTACATTTATATGTGTCACTGGCCTACACACAATTCCCCATAATGTGGAATGATGTCTTGAATTAAAAAATGAATTAAAATATGAAACATCTTGAGTCAATAAGTATTCAACCTCTTTCTTATGACAATCATGAATAAGTTCAGGAGTAAAGATTTGCTTAACAAGTCGCATAATAAATTGCATGGACTCACTGTGTCTGCAATAATAGTGACTGACTACCTCATCTCTGTACCCCACACATACAATTATCTGTAAGGTCCCTCAGTCGAGCAGTGTGTTTCAAACAGATTTAACCACAAAGACTGGGGAGGTTTTCCAATGACTCGTAAAGAGGAGCACCTATTGGTAGATGGGTAAAAAATAATAATAATTGAATATCCCTTTCATGGAAGTTATTAATTACAATTTTTAATGGCGTATCAATAAACCCAGTCACTACAAAAATACAGGCGTCCTTCCTAACTCAGTTGCCAGAGAGGAAGGAGAACGCTCAGGGATCTCACCATGAATCCACTGGTGATTTTAAAACATTTACACAGTCTAATGGCTGTGATAGCAGAAAACTTAGGATAGATCAACAATGTTGTAGTTACTCCACAATACTAACCTAAGTGACAGATTGAAAAGAAGGAAACATGCTCAGAATTAACATATTCCAAAACATGCATCCTGTTTGCAATAAGGCCCTAAAGTAAAACTGCAAGACATGTGTCAAAATAAATGTACTGTATGTCCGGAATACAAAGTGTTATGTTTGGGGCAAATCACATCACTGTGTACCACATCACTGTGTACCACATCACTGTGTACCACATCACTGTGTACCACATCACTGTGTACCACTCTTCATATTTTCAAGCATGGTGATGGCTGCACCATGTTATGGCCGTCTAGCAATGATCAACAACCAACTTGATAGGGATTTAATCATTTTTTAAAGAATAATGTAAAAAATATTGTACAATTGTCACGTTCCTGACCTGTTTTCTCTTGTTTTGTATTTATTTAGTATGGTCAGGGCGTGAGTTGGGTGGGTTGTCTATGTGTTGTTTTCTATGTTGGGGTTTTGTGCGTTCGGCCTGGTATGATTCTCAATCAGAGGCAGCTGTCAATCGTTGTCCCTGATTGAGAATCATACTTAGGCAGCCGGGGTTCACGTGTGTGTTTGTGGGTGTTTGTATTTCGTGTCAGTGTTCGTGCCACACGGGACTGTCTTTCGGTTTGATTCGCTTTTGTTTCGTGTAGTGTTCAGTTTGTTAATAAATCATGGACACTTTCCACTCTGCGTCTTGGTCCGATCCTTACACCTCCTCTTCAGACGAAGAGGAGGAAATCAGCCGTTACAACAATCCAGGAAAGCTCTTACAGACTTACCCAGAAAGACTCACAGATGTAAACACTGCCAAAAAGTGATTCTAACATTAATTCAATATTTCTGTATTTCATTTTCAATTCATCTGCAAACATTTCTAAAAACATATTTTCACTTTGTTATTAAGGGGTATTGTGTGTAGATGGGTGAGAAAATACATATATTTAATGCATTTTAATTTCAGGCTGTGACACAACAAAATGTCTATTAAGTCAAGGGGTATGAATACATTCTGAAGGCACTGAGTAAATGAATTGAGTTGCACCCCCTTTTGCCTTCAGAACAGCCTCAATTCATCGGGGCTGGACTCTACAAGGTGTCGAACGTGTTCCACCTGGATGATGGCCTATGTTGACTCCAATGCTTCCCACACTTGTGTCAAGTTGGCTGGATGTCCTTTGGGTGGTGGACTATTCTTGATACACATGGGAAACAGTGTTAAAAAACCCAGCAGTGTTGCAGTTCTTGAAACCAGTGCGCCTGGCACCTTCTTCCACACCTCATTCAAAGGCACTTACATTTTTTGTCTTGCCCAAAAACCCTCTAAATGGCACACATACACTTCTCAATTGTCTCAAGGCTTAAAAATCCTTCTTTAACCGGTCTCCTCCCCTTCATCTACGCTGAAGTGGATTTAACAAGTGACTTCAATAAGGGATCATAGCTTTCACTTGGATTCACATGGTCAGTCTATGTCATGGAAAGAGCAGTAAGATACAGTTGAACACTGATTCTGATCTATCACCTAATACCTACAGTACTCATAAATCCATTGACAGTGTGTGGTAGCCTGAACTGCATGCAGACACGTTGTTTATTTGAAATGTCATACATTTTACCCACATATAGGCAAAGCAGTTTCCACAACACTGAAATGAGCTTGTTAGTCCCTTTTTTGTCAGTCCCACCATATCCCCATCCCCACCATATTGAAGCATCAGCGTAGTGTTGTGTCCCATAGTCAATGCTTTCTCTCTTCTCTCTCTGAATCATCTGGTCCTTCTGCCTCTCAATTATTCCTGACCCTGTCCTCCAGAGCCTTCAGCTCTCCCTCCACCTGTTGGGGGAAGTCGGCTCTCACCTGCTTGGTAAAGTACACCCTCAGCTCCTGGGTCTCCTTCTCCCAGAAGACCTTGGGCTAGTCAAAGAGGGTTTTGTCTAGAAGGTATACAGCTTCTGTAAAAATAAAATCGTTTTCTAGCAGGTTTAGGAGAATTTATGCAGCAGGTTAGGATAATTAACGTAGCAGGTTATGATAATTAGATTAAAGTACAGAAAAGGGTTAGGATTAGATAAAATGCAATAATAATTCAACTTTTGACGGAAATTTAACAAAAGCTTTATCCCACCTAGACTTTCCACCTTGCCGCTCAGACCCTGCAGGTCGCTGGCTCTCTCCTGTGGTACCTGTGGACTCTCTTTTCACGTCACTTCAAAAAGAAGGGATTTTAGTAGCAGGTTAGGAGCAGGGCCGGACTACTGAACGGCCCCATATAGCATATGATAGCAAAATGTGTTGAATAGTAGGAAATTAGCTTTAACACTGTAACAATTTGTCTCAGCCTCATGGCAAAATGTGAACACAAGCATGATGAGCTATAAAACACCTAACTAAATCTCTGCTTCATGGCAAAAAGTGTAGAATTTCAGGAAGTTAGCTTTAAAACTGACATTTTTTATCTAAGCTTCATGACAAAATGTGTAGAATAGCGTTATAAAATTGCAAATATTTCTCTCCGCACCATGGCAAAATGTGTTGAAATTTAGAAAAGTACAGTGGCATGAAAAAGTATGTGATCCTTTTGGAATTACATGGATTTTCGTATAAATTGGTCATAAAATTTGATCTTCATCTGAGTCACAACAATAGACACACACAGTGTGCTTAAACTAATGACAGAAATTATTATATTTTCCTTGTCTTTATTGAATACATAATTTAAAATTTCACAGTGTAGGTTGGAAAAAGTAAGGCTAATGACTTCTCCAAAAGCTAATTGGAGTCAGTAGTCAGCTAACCTGGAGTCCAGTCAATGAGATTGAAGATGTTGGTTAGAGTTGCCCTGCCCTATACAAAACACTCTCAAAATTTAAGTTTGCTATTCACAAGAAGCATTGCCTGATGTGAACCGTACCTTAAACAAAAGAGATCTCAGAAGACCTAAGATTAAGAATTGTTGACTTGCATAAATCTGGAAAGGGTTACAAAAGTATCTCTAAAAGTCTTGATGTTCATTAGTCCACGGTAAGACAAATTGTCTATACAGTAAATGGAGAAAGTTCAGCAATGTTGCTACTCTCCCTAGGACTGGCCTTCCTGCAAAGATGACTGCAAGAGCACAGTGCAGAATGCTCAATGAGGTTAAGAAGAATCCTAGAGTGTCAGCTAAAGACTTACGGCAATCTCTGGAACATGCTAACATCTCTGTTGACGAGTCAACGATACGTAAAACACTGAACAAGAATGGTGTTCATAGGAGGACACCACAGAAGCAATATTATTGTGATGTCTTGTGTGAACCGTTCTCTTGAGGTTATGCCACTGCATCTCAATCGTGTTGAGCTCAGGACTCTGACTGGGTCACCCCCTTCTGTTGTTGATTTACTTCTGTGTTTTGGGTTGTTGTCCTGTTTCATCACCCAACTTCTGTTGACTTCAATTGGCAGACAGATAGCCTTAAATTCTGCTGCAAAAAGTATTGATAAACTTGGGAATTCATTTTTCCGTCAATGATAGCAAGCTGTCCAGGCCCTGTGGAAGCAAAGCAGACCCAAACCATGATGCTCCCTCCACCATACTTTACAGTTGGGATGAGGTTTTGATGTTGGTGTGCTTTGCCTTTTTTTCTCCACACATAGTGGTGTGTGTTCCTTCCAAACAACTCAACTTTAGTTGAATCTGTCCACAGAATATTTCGCCAGTAGCGCTGTGAAACATCCAGGTGCTCTTTTGTGAACTTCAGAAATGCAGCAATGTTTTTTTGGACAGCAGTGGCTTCTTCTGTGGTGTCCTCCCATGAACAACACTGTTGTTTATTTTTTATTGTTTTTTACTTAAAACACAAGGAAAGGGTAACATTAAAGTATTAGAACATGAAGGACAAACAATACGGCATCAAGACACTATCAAACATGTATCTGTCTTTCCGCAACAGAGCCTTCCTTATGTGTGAGAGTGCGTGTGCATGATAGTGATATAAAATATATGTCATAGTTTCCTTTTTCATGATCACAATCTTGTGAAACCCGAACCCTCCAAGATCCCCCCACAGTCCCCCCCTGGAAGAAGAAAAAAAAATACAATTAATTCCATTCCCCACCCTCAAGAACCCCCCAATGCACCAACAACCAAGAGAACTAAAGGGAAAAAAGGAAAATACAGAAGAAAACAGCAAACAACAATGCAACATTTTTTAAAACAAAATACGGTAATACATTTAAAACAAAGGACATCAAGGACAATTAAAATCATAACAGCAATGCCAACTGTATATGTTTATGTGCATGTCTGCCACTATTACATGTACGTGTGTGTTCTTGTATGTGTTTATTTGAATGAGAGTGTGTGTATATGCATGTGTACAACCACCTGCACGGCATCAGCCTCAGGCAAACCGACATTAGTTGTGAAAACACTGCCACTTAGTGTCATTCAAATGTACTTTTATTATGTTTAATTTAGACTTTTTTCCCCCCTTTATCTTTTGACCATCATTCTCTCTCTCACACAGCAACTCCACTCCCACTTGTCTCCAATTCCACATACCAACCCTCACCTTCCCTCAGCCCATCCTATCTATCTCTGCTGGCCACCCACTTCGTGTTTCTACGCAACACATATCTTTCAACTATGCTATGATGTTTAATGTACAATTTCAATCTATCTAATCGAATATAATCTACAGATTACGTGTTGAAGATAAATACTTTTACTAAGAGTATTAGTATAGTGTATATTCTGTATCCTCACAACAAAATCTGCAGAGCTTCGATGATTTTATGCCCCAAATATTCAACATTTTGTTGGTGGCAAGAATTCTATATAATAATTTTAGCTGAAAAGCATGAAGTCTTGAATCTTGTGTTGTTTTATATATCAAATAATACACCCTGTACCATGCAATCGGTACATCAAAAATCTCTTCCCAACTATTTTGCTATCTGTATTGCACAGTTGTCAACATCCTGGTCCTCAAATGAAACTGGTATACTTTCCTATTTATGCTATTTTTATTCCTCTGCCAGTTTTGATCCTTTATATTGGGCAGACAGACCAGTTCCCTACCTCCTCCCGCTGCCACCTGCCTCCTCCATTTTTGGGGCAATACTGTAATCAATTGGCTGTACTCTTGGATTGAGCAGACCTTCCCATGAAGGACAATACTCTACCATTACAATCACTTAAGAACAAAATACCCTTTTCAAACATCTTTCCCATAAATACAGGTATTTTATCAACCAGCACATTTGAGTTCAGCCATAATATTTGTGGTAATATTTGTTCTATCTTTTCAGGGGGATAAAATTGAAATAAATAGACAGGTATTTACCTCTCCAAGGTTGCAGGATATTGTCTATTTTTACAAGTTTTCTATCGAAATTCATTGTGGAGAGCGTATTGATATGTTTTCTGATATGAATACCAAGTATGTCTACTTCACCGTCAGCCCATTTTATAGGTAAGCTGCAGGGTAATGTAAAATGTGTATTTTTTAAGGATCCAATACGTAATATTGTACACTTATCATAATTAGGTTTTTGTCCAGAGAGTACAGAAAAGTTATCTAGATCTTTAATGAGACATTGCAGGGATCTAGCTTGCGGACTTGAGTCATCGGCATACATGGACACCTTTGTTTTTAAGCCTTGGATTTCTAATCCTCTAATGTTGTTATTGAATCTGATTTCAATAGCTAGCATTTCGATGGCCATAACGAATAGATATGGTGACAGCGAACATCCTTATTTAACTCCTCTTGACAATTCAAAACTCTCTGAGAAGTAGCCGTTATTTAGTATTTTACACCTGGGGTTGCTATACATTATTTTTACCCATTTTATAAGAGAATTACCGAAATTGAAAAAATCCAGGCATTTATAAATAAAATCCAGTCTTACTTTATCAAATGCCTTTTCAAAATCTGCTATAAATACCATTCCTGGCTTCTTATATGTTTCATGATGTTCTATTATTTCTATGAATGAACAATACCTGGTAAAACCCTTTTAATTCTGGGTGCTATGCATTTTGCTCATATTTTTTAATCACAACATTGAAGTGTAAGGGGCCTCCAGTTTTTTAGATAGACTGGGTCTTTATATTTGCCATCTGGGTCTTGTTTTAATAATAGAGAAATCAGATCTTCCTGCTGAGTACCTGACAGACTACCAATTCTATAGGAGTAGTTAAAACAATCTAGCAATGGAGCTTTTAGTATATCAAAAAATACTTGATATACCTCTGTATGCCATCAAGCCATGGGGTTTTTCCAGACTGAAAGGATTTAATAGCCTCAAAAAGTTATTCCTCTGTAATTTAGCCTTCGCACTGGTCTTTCTGTACATTTGCTAATTTTCAATTTTTTATATTATTTGGAAAGAATTCCTTACCGTAATCTTCATTCATTGGGAGAGGATGAGACGGAAAAGAGAACATCTGCCTAAAATAATTAGCTTCCTCTTTTAAAATATCATTCGGAGAATCATAGATGACTCCGTCTTCTGTAACGAGTTTCTGCAAATTCTTTTTGTTAGCGTTCCTGTATTGGAGATTCAGGAAGAATTTTGTGCATTTTTCTCTCTATTCCATCCAGTTTGCTTTATTTTTGTAATAGATTACATTAGATCGTTCTTGAATAAGTTCCTCAAGTTCTTTTTGTTTTTCCTCTAACTTATTTTGTATCTCTGTATTATCATTTTTATTGCTATCTACCTGTACTATTAGTTCATGGATTTCCCTTGTTAGTCTTGTTTCAATAGCCAGAAACTGCTTTTTATTATTGATGACTATTGAATTGAATGACCCCTGAAGGTACATTTAAAAGGTATCCCAAACAATAAGGGGATTTGCTGAACCTATATTATACTGGAAAAATTCAGTTATAAATGATTTTGTCTTAGTTAAAAATAAGTTGTCCTCCAGTAAACTTTGATTAAATTTCCAATATCCCCGTCCACGTAGAAAATCTATAAGAGTTTTATGAATGCCAATTCGATGATAATACGATCTCATTCTATCTCCTATTAAAACTTTTTTAACCTTTGATGCAAGAGAGAAAGAGACAAGAAAGTAGTCAAGACGACTAGCTTGATTAAGTCTCCTCCATGTAAATCTCACTAGGTCAGGGTTTTTTAGTCTCCAAATATCCACTATTTCTAATGTGTCCATAATATTTGTGATTTCCTGAAGGGCACGGTGATGATAGTTTCTAGAGTGATTACCTTTACGGTCCATTGAGGTACTTAACACTGTGTATTAGTCTCCTACCATTATGATTAGATCATTTGTTGCCTGTAAATTCAATAAATTGGTATAAATGTTTTCGAAGAAGTGGATCATCATGATTTGGACGATATAGATTAATGAGCCAAATCTCTTTTTCGTCCACTTTCATATTCAAAAGGATCCACCTTCCTTGCGAATCATTCCGGATTTTTTGCACATTCAGATCGAAAATTTTGTTAATTTCCATTCCTTTGTCCATGGCAGAAAATTATTTCACCACCCCATTCCATTTTCCACGCAACTTCATCTAAGGATGTAGAGTGAGTTTCCTGTAAACAGTATATGTTATATTATATGGGAACTACAAATGTGGCTCATGCACACAGTGCAATAGCACTACAGAGGGAGGACTACTGGATTTCCTATTGAAAAACATTGACCCCTAGTGGTCAGATTATTGACTTTGATCTCAGGCCCTTCTTATGAACAATTACTGTTTTATGAAGAAGTCTTATAAATGAATATATTCTTTCTACAGCTTATCAGCGTACAACCAATATCTTCCCCCTGTTGATGATTCTTATTATGCATTATGGATTAACCAAAAGATTACTTGTAACACCATTTTATGAAATTGGAAACAATAAATATATGTGAAATTAAATTAAACAATAATGTATGTTGATGCTAATCGTATGCTAATGTTAATGATAACAATAGCCTAATATATTCAATATGCTGTAAACTATTGTCTATTAACAGTTTCACTCAATTCATTCAAATATAACTCGTAATTATGACACTCACTATTGTCATTGGTTGCACTAATTTCACTGTTTGTCTGCATAACCTGGTTCAAGCATTCATGACTTTACCCTGAAGAAGGCACAGTGATGCCGAAACGTTGGTGTTTTCCCCAATAAATTACTGGGAGTTTATATATATAGAGTGTGCAACTCTCTTTGTTTTTATAGCTTACAGTGTATTCACCGTTAGTCAGCACCTCTACAATAAGTAATTTTCTCTGGGTGTGCTCCAGCTCATGCTTTTTATATAACCTGAACATAACAAATAAAAAAATAAACATGTAAAGATATTGAAGTATTTTCTTTATAGAGTACTGACTTTACTGTTCCCATCTACAACATAATACTTAAATACATGTAATTTTGTCCTTAAAACATTTGATTGAAATACTGTAGAATTCCATTAATTCTTATGAGGACTGCTTCTTCTGGGGAGTACCATATATAGAGACCGGTGGATTTAAAGTCTCTCATTGGCCGTTACATAGCATCAGCGGTCCAGGGTTTATACACATCAACGGTACAGTCTCTACTAATAATAATAATAATAATATAGACTTATTTCAATGAACATGTGGGTGTTGCATAACTTTGTTTAAGTAATAAATGAAATAAGTATGTCATTGTTGTGTTATTTCTTCACTCAGGTTCCATTTATCTAATATTAGCTTTTGATTGAATATCTGATAACATTCAGTATCAAAAATATCAAAAATACTTTTTCACAAGACTGTTTGAATCCAGACTATTAAAATGCACTAATCAGTAATTAACTGTACACTTTTCAACACAGTTAAATAGCACATCCCATAAAATATAATGACTTGTGGTTATTACTTTATGTCTGATTCATAACTAGTTGTTGCTGTGTATAAGACTCAGCTGACATAAAGAGACCAATGAGAAAAAACATGTTCTCAGGACAAGCCATGTGAGAACTCACACACTACTGATCACCTGAAACAGTACAAACATACACTTACTGGTAGAGTAGCTTAACTCACACAACACATTGCATTGAACCATCCCCATATAAAATACACTATGTCCTTCAGTTGTGAAGATAATACATGAACAAACAGCAGTACTTTAGAACATATTGAATCTCATTACTCATAATTAATTTCCTTTAATTTATTTTGAACATTCAAATTAACAGAAAATATATTGAAGAAGTCGATACTTGCCTTAGACGGTAACGTACACTGTCTACAGCAGAAACTGTCACACACATAGTGTGGTCTGACAAACTAAAGTGATGAAATGTATGTGGCATATCTCACATCTCATCAGTGACGTACTTCCTAATAGGTGTATGAGAAATTATTTTCAAACAATACTTCAGTATTTAATGTCCCTTTCTCGGGGTAGGACAGGTCAGCAGCATTGAAACGGGCCCCCAAATCGCTAAGTCCGCCCCCGACACATTGTTAAATTAAACAAATGAAACTTTCTGCATTATAACCATCTCCCTCTCCTCTATCTCCCAGCCTGAATGGGATTGTGTGTGAGATTTAAACATATAGTTAAATCATGAACCAAAATCCACTATTCATTTATTCAAGAGTTAAATTGGTTAAATTCGAGTTTGATACAAAACATATGGTTGTCACATTATGTTTCAACAGAAAAACAGACTTGGTATGAAACAGAGTAACTGTAATTGTATCTGACTGATTCTCACACACCACTCAACTTCTCCTACACCAACTTCCTCTTTCAAGTCTATTTGCCAAGAAGAGCCTGGTGGGCTGGAAGCCACAGAGACACTCTTTTCACTCCACTTTGATACGGAGTTGACTTTTTCGTAGCAGTTTATGAGAATTTATGTAGCATGTTAGGAGAATTATCATAGCATGTTAAGAGCGTGAGGTTAAGGTCAGGTAAAATAGTTAGGTTTAGGGAAAATGCTCTCCTAACCAGGGTTGGATGACCGCATTTGGGACCCTGAGTTTACTTTCCTGGATTTCAAAACGTTCTGCATTGGTGCAGAGATAATTATTTTTTATATTTTTGGTGTTTTATGGCACCTCATGCTTGTGTTCACATTTTGCCATGAGGCTGATATAAAAGGTTGCAGTTTTAAAGCTAATTTTATTCTATTCTATTTGCCAAGAAGACCCTGGTGGGCTGGATGACACATTTTCACACCACTTCTATATAGAACTGATTTTTTTCATATCAGGCGAGAAGAATATATGCAGCAGGTTAGGAGAATTACGGCTATGGGTTACGGTTAGTGAAAATGCTCTCCTAACCAGGGTCGGACAACCCCTCACCCCCCCTCCTACTTACTGCATTTCAACCCATTTTGCCATGGTGTGGAGAGCATTTCAACCCATTTTGCCATGGTGCAGAGATACATATTTACAGATTTATAATGCTATTCTAAACATTTTCATGAAGCTGACAGAAAATGTTGTTGTTTTCGAGCTAATTTCCTACTATTCAACATATTTTTCTATCATATGCTATCTGGGGCCGTTCGGTAATCCGGCCCTGCTCCTAACCTGCTACCAAAATCACTTCTTATTGAAGTGATGTGAAAAGAGTGTACCGGGTGTCACAGGAGGGAGCCAGTGACCTGCAGGTCCTGGGCAGCAAGGAGGACATGGGCTCCCTCTACGAAGGTCAAGTCTAGATGGGATAAAGCTTTTGTCAAATTTACATCAAATTCTTTTAGCATTTGAGCTAATCCTAACTCTTTTCCGTTCCTTGATCTAATTATCATAACCTGCCACGTTAATTCTTCTAACCTTCTGCCTAAATTCTACCAAACTTGCGAGAAAACTCAATTTTGACAAAAGCTGTATCCCTTCTAGACAAAAACACTCTTCGACCTGCCCAAGGTCTTCTGGGAGAAGGAGACCCAGGAGCTGAGGGTGTACTTTACCCAGCAGATGGGAGCCGACCTCCCCCAACAGGTGGAAGGAAAGCTGAAGGCTCTGGAGGACAGGGTCAGGAATTGAGAGGCTGAGGGACCAGATGATTCAGAGAGAGAAGAGAGAAAGCATTGACTATTGGACACTACACTACACTGATGCTGCAATATGGTGGGGATGGGGATATGGTGGGACTGACAAAAAAAGGACGAACAAGCTCATTTCAGTTTTGTGGAAACTACTTTGCCTATATGTGGATAAAATGTATGAAAATACAATGAAACGTTGTGTCTGCATGCAGATCAGGCTACCACTCACTGTCAATAGATATATGAGTAGGTAGTAGGTGATAAAACAGAACCAATCTGACTGTTCTTTCCTTGACATAGACTGACCAGGTGAATCCAGGTTAAAGCTATGATCCCTTATTGAAGTCACTTGTTAAATCCACTTCAGCGTAGATGAAGGCGGGAGACAGGTTAAAGAAGGATTTTTGAGCCTTGAGACAATTGAGAAGTGTATTGTGTATGTGTGCCATTTAGAGGGTGTTTGGGCAAGACAATAAATGTAAGTGCCTTTGAACGAGGTGTGGTAGCAGGTGCCAGGCGCACTGGTTTCAAGAACTGCAATACTGCTGGGTTTTTTCACTCTAAACAGTTTCCGGTGTGTATCAAGAATGGTCCACCCCCCAAAGACATCCAGCCAACTTGACACAACTGTAGGAAGCATTGGAGTCAACATGGACCAACATCCCTGTGGAACGCTTTCAACACCTTGTAGAGTCCATGCCTCGATGAACTGAGGATGTTCTGAAGACAAAAGGGGTTTCAACTCAAAATTAGGTAGGTGTTCCTAATGTTTGGTATACTCAGTCTCTTCAGAAAGTACCCCTTGACTTATTCCACATTCTGTTGTTTTACAACTTGAATTAAAAATGGATTAAATAGCAATCCCATAACACGGTGCAGCCATCACCATGCTTGAAAATATGAAGAGTGGTACTCAGTGATGTGTTGTGTTGGATTTGCCCCAAACATAACACTTTGTATTCAGGACATAAAGTTAATTTCTTTGCTCATTTTTTTTGCAGTTTTTTGCATATGTTTATTCTGTACATGTTTCCTTCTTCTCACTTTGTCATTTAGGTTTGTGTTGTGGAGTAACTACACTGTTGTTGATAGATCCTCGGTTTTCTCCAATCACAGCTGTTAAACACTGCAGCTGTTTTAAAGTCACCACTGGCGTTATGGTGAAATCAGTGGAGGCTGCTGAGAGGAAGACAACTCATAATTATGTCTGGAACGGAGAAAATGGAATCAAACACATGGAAAATGTGTTGGATGTATTTGATACCATTCCACCTATTCTGCTCCAGCCATTACAATGAGCCTTTCTCCCCCATTAAGGTGCCACCAACCTCCTGTAGGTGAAATCCCTGAGCGGTTCTGTAGTGAATGGGTGAATTGACAAATAATCCACAGTGTAATTAATGCTCAAATGGAAATTCATTGTCAGATTATAATTTGTTTTACCCATCTACCAACAGGTGCCCTTCTTTGAGAGGTATTGGAAAAGCTCTCTGGTCTTTGTGGTTTAATCTGTGTTTGAAATTCGCTACTTGACTATGGGACCTTACAGATAATTGTATGTGTGGGGAACAGAGATGAGGTAGTCATTCAAAAATCATGTTAAACACTAGATTTGCACACAGAGTGAGTCAATGCAACTTCTTATGTGACATGTTAAGAAAATCTTTACTCCTGAAATGATTTAGGCTTACCATAAGACAGGGGTTAAATACTTCTTGATTTTTAGACTTCTTGTTCTTGTCTAAAAACATAATTCACATTATGAGGAATTGTGTGTAGGCCAGTAACACATCTCAATTTAATCAATTTTAATGAGGAATGTAAAATGTTGGACCAATAAGACCAAAAGATTTCATGGAAATTGAATGTAAAGGTTTTAATTACAGTGTAATTAATAAACAACCTTATATTCAGTCTCAATTGTTTCTTTGATTTAACACTCAACATAAAAACTGACACAATAACTTCGAAATAGATACAAACTGAAAATAGATGATATTATTATTCTGGTAACTGCACAAAAGATGCAGAGAAACAGTGACTAGTAGATGTTAACACCATTCTGCCATCATGTAGACTTACTGCACCAACTTCCTGTCTTGTATCAGACCACTGTCTCTCCAACTAACTGTGTCTTCTCTCCTCAGTCATCATTGACTTTATATGGTTTTAAACTGCCTTCAGTAAGCTAGTTGAACTCAGCAGTTCCTCTATACTGGAACCCATTAAACAGATGCTCTGTGAACTCAACACTCAAAATAAATGGTCTAAAATAAAGAGTAGCCTACATCATCATATCAACACTATAGTAACAGTTAAACACTTTTCAACCCAGCAAATTGCACAAATATACAGATATTCAAAGAGCACACAATTGCAAATGTAAGAAAAGTATAAATAGAAAATGAATACACAATGACGAGAATGTACATAAAAAGACTTAAAACCCATTGGCAAAATACATAAAATGCACCTCTTTTATTGACTTGTGCATGAAGCCCATCTAGGTTGTTAAGTGGTGTTTACTGGTTCCCTCTACCGACCGTGGCCTGGTTAGAGCACACTGTCCCAGCCAGGGAGTTCTGTGGAGAGAACACAGAGAAAGGAACAGTTGTCAGGACCGACACTTCAGAAGAATAATGACTTCATAGTTACAGTTGTTTACACAACACAGTATTCATTCAATTCTTCCTTAAGTTCACATTCTAGATGGGTTTTAAAAGTTTATTCTAACATTCCCACCTGTCCCTGTGAACGGTCTGTCATGTCAAACCCACTGGGGAGTCTAGATGTTCTCCTCCTCCTGGAAGACAAGAATAAAGGTCTTTTGACATCATTTAGGTGTTCATATACAAAAGCACAATCAGCATGATAAATATGTTTGCATTGAGGATGGGAATACATTTTTACCATGCAAAGAATACGACCAGGCTGAAAAGGAAAAGCAACCCCAAGGTTTTTCCTACAATCTCAAAAACCTTTGGGTTAACAGGCTCTTCTTGTCCTGTAAATAAAGCACATATTATGGTCCTCTGTTCCTAAAAGAGGAAACATTTTGCACATTGTCTAACATTACAATTTACACATATACTGTAGATGGACAGATGTAAGGTCTTAATTTAGCCAGTATTGTTGCAGCAAAATAATCCTGCAGCAAAAGGATTTGAACGTTTCCTCCGTAATGTTGTTCCATTGGAGGTGAGGCTATTAGCTGGACAAAATAAGGCTACATGAAAATTGCAACAATATTAATATAACCACGTTTTAGCGCATATTTTTGGTGAATTTATGTAAATCACAAACTTATCTGTATTTCACTCAGCGCAAGAAACTTCACAGCAACAAAATAGTGATCAAATTAAGATCCTAAAACCGTATCATAGTTAGATACATATAGCAGGCATGTAGAAGTATATCTCTTCTACATCTATCTATATCTATAATATTCTTAAATGTTGTGTCGTATTAATGTGCCAATGCTTCTACCTTTAATAGCCAGCTGCACTTCCTTTGACTTCCCACTGCCGTGACTATTTCTTGCTTCACAGTAGTACAGTCCTCCATCACCAACAGTCACATTGAGGGAGTAGCTCTGTCCAGATGCTACCTGTGTTGGTTACCCCCACTGATCTGGAACCAGGTGAAGGTTGTCACAGGAGGGTTGGCTGTACTGCTGCAGGTCAGAATAACACAGCTGCCCACTAATACTGGATCAGCTGGACTGATGGAGGCCGAGGTGTCCTTAGGAGAGACTGAGGGAGAGGGGTTCATTTAGAATGTATCTGATATGGTATATTGAATAGTCTCATCAAAACCACTCTATTACAATCATCAGTGAAAACATGATAGAATGATCTATTCTTCAGGAACCGGTGACTAAATCTTACATGAAACATTAAGCATCATGTTATGTTCTGCTCTCTTGTTGCTTGCCCCTACTGGGTAGACTGCAGTACAAGTGATGTTCTGCTCATGATGAAGGTATGACGGAGTGAAGGTCACCGTGGAGTGAACTGATTTGGTTTGGTCTGGATTCTCCTGCAGTTGGTTCTCAGTTGTGAACTGTGTTGGGAGAGTCCATGTCAGTTCAGGGGGGTGTTCAGGACAGGGAGCGACAGCAGAGCAGTTCAAGCTGACAGGGGTCCCTTCCTTCACCTCACCTGAGACAGTAATGATGGGACTGGAAGGCAAATCTGTAATACATTGTAGATAAATATATTTTACACTAATAGTTAAACTGTCCACTTGTTTTACTCTTATCTTTGATGAAAGGAATCTAAACTGGAAAAATAGTTGGTTAAAAGATAAATAGTCTCTTACCCCTGACAACTATATCAACAGACTTATCAGGATCTGTTCCACGGAATGGTTGACTCTCAATCCTGAAGAAGTATTTATTAGTGTAACTGGTGGTTACATTGAAGAAGACTGTGGTGCAGTTCTTCTGGGACATCTTTCCAGTTATCTTCCCTTGATATCTGTTGTCTTTCTCACTACTGTTAAATATCACATTGTCCGGATGCCCACCAAGGTATGGGCTTTCTTTAATCCACACTCCAGAGGTTAGTATTGCGCTGTTAAATGTATACCTATTTTGGTCAGGAATATCAAATGAACATGGGATTTGCACACAGGAGCCAGTCAGTACATCCAGTTTATCTGGCATTGTGGCGATCAAATCTCGTTGACCAAAGCAGGCCAGAACACCTGCAACATAAAAGACAACATCAGGGAGGTTCTGATATATTTTCAGATCAGTCCAATGATATGTATTAACCCTAGATGACTGACAGGGGATGCTGTTTGGAGGCAACTGCACGGCAATCTTGTTACTCCTGCATTGTAAAAAAGTTTTTGGAAGCTATGAAAAATGCATTTATTAATGTTTACATTCGTTTTTGACAAATATATTCTATTACAGACACCTTAATTCTAACTTTTAAATTATATTTTGTGAAACTGCAACACTTCCTTCAACAGAGAGACCCTGCCCTTGCTCCAGCCAATGATTGCATCTTGCGTCTCACTGAACTGGTATCATCCAATAACTACTTCATCTTTGAGTCAGAGTTTTTCCTTCAAATTCGGGGTGTAGCCATGGGCTCCCCCTTTGACCCCAACTATGTGAACCTGTATGTGGAACAATTTGAGGAACCACACCCCCTTCTCTCTAAAATCCTCTCATGGAAGAGATACATAGATGATGTCTTTGTGCTCTGGGAAGGTAGTCAGCAGGAACTAAATTAATTCCAAACTCTGCTAAACAAGAGCTCTGAATATCTCAAATTCACCATGCAGACTGATGAGATAAAAATAAACTACCTGGACTGATGGATCATCAAAGAGAATGATGCATTACACACAGCCAACAGACCTCAATACCCTGCTAGGTGGGGATAGTATTCATGCCCTTCCCCTCAGGAATGGTCTACCATATAGCCAGTTATAAAGGATTAAACGAATCTGTGGCCAACAGTCAGACTTAGACAGCAATGCTTAGAAAATGAAAAATACATTTAAAATCAGAGGCTACAAGGAAAAAAGTCTTGATGCTGCAATGATGAAAATATCTCAAAAACCAAGAGAGGATTTGCTAAAAACTAAACCAAAGAAGAAAAACAAGTCTTTTGCACTAAGTACACCAAGTCTTCAGAGAATATAAAAGTAATCCTGAAGAAGCACTGGCATATTCTGCAATCAGACACAACAATTGCACACCTCTTCAAGGACCCCCCACTGGTGGTCTATAAGCATGGTCGCAATATTGAGGACAGCTTAATGAGATCAAGACACTCTTGACACCCATTCCAAATGGGAACTACAAATGTGGCTCATGCTCACAGTGCAATAGCACTACGAAAACATCCTTCTACAGACACCCACATACAGGTTGAAAAATCCCTGTTAGGGGTATCATCTCTTGCAAGATAAAGGGAGTAATCTATCTCATCACATGTTCATGTGGGAAAGCCAACGTAGGACAAACGAAAAGACAATTAAAACAATGCAGAGCTGAACACCGCAGCTCAATCAGGTATAAGAACACTGACTATCCAATAGCAGCTCACTTTGTTGAAGCAACACAGGTTGATCCCATCTCCTCCCTCAAATACACAGGTATTGAGCATGTTGGTCTACCAAGGAGAGGAGGTATTTAAAAACATTCACCCCTAGTGTCTTAAAATTGAATTTGGTCTCAGTCCCTTCTAATGAACAATTATTTTTTATAAAGAATTCCTATAAATGAATATATTCTTTCTACAGCTTATCATCGTACAACCAATATGTTCCCCCTGTTGATGATGCTTATTATGCATTATGGATTAACCAAAATATAACATTTTAACAACATTTAATGATATTGGAAAAAATTAAATATATGTGAAATTAAATTAAACAATAATGTATGTTGATGCTAATCTTATGCTAATATTAATGATAACAATAGCCTAATGTATTCAATTTGATGTAAACTATTGTCTTTTAACAGTTTCACTCAATTCATTCAAATTAACCTCATAATTATGACACACCCCTCACTATTGTCATTGGTTGCACTAATTGCACTGTTTGTCTGCATAACCTGGTTCAAGCATTCATGACTTTACCCTGAAGATGGCACAGGGATGCCGAAACGTTGGTGTTTTACCCAATAAATGACTGGGAGTTTATATATATAGAGTGTGCAACTCTCTTTGTTTTTATAGCTTACAGTGTATTCACTGTTAGTCAGCACCTCTACAGTAAGTCATTTTCTCTGGGTGTGCTCCAGCTCATGCTTTTTATATGACCTGAACATAACAAATGAAATAAAAAATATGTAAAGATATTAAAGTATTTTCTTTATAGAGTACTGACTTTACTGTTCCCATCTACAACAAAATACTTAAATACATGTAATTTTGTCCTTGAAACATTTGATTGAAATACTGTAGAACTTCACATAATTCTTATGGAGGACTACTTCTTCTGGGGAGTACCATATATAGAGACTGGTGGATTTAAAGTCGCTCATTGGCCGTTACATAGCATCAGCGGTCCAGGGTTTATACACATCATTGGTACAGTCTCTCCCAATAATAATAATATTAACTTATTTCTATGTACAGGTGATTTTTCAATTGGTCGGTATGTTGTCAAGGAGTGATGTCATGTGTGTTTGTGAGCAGAGGACCACTAGTTTGAGCCCGGTATGGTGACAGGGACAGTGGTGGAAGCTATACTGTTAACCGCACACTGACGTCGGGTTCACATACTGTACAGTGACATGAAACAGTATTTCCCCCTTTCTGGTTCTCTATTTTTGCTTCTTTTTTTAACTGAATGTTACCAGATGTTCAACCAAAACCTACTATTAGATAAAGGGAACTTGAGATTACAAATATTTAAAAAAAATAGTCACAGTTATTTAATTTATTTCATTAACATAGTTATGCAACATCCGATTCCCCTGTGTGAAAAAGGAATTGACCCCTTACTCTAAATAACTGGCTGTGCCACCATTCCAAAACACACAATCAAGACTACATGAAAATTGATAAAAGGCAACAAATTTAAAGTTTTGGAATGTTCTACTAAAAGTCCAGACCTAATCCCAATTGAGATATTGTGGCAGGACTTGAAATGTGCAGTTCATGATTGAAAACCCACAAATGTCGCTGAGTTAAAGCATTTCTGCATGGGAGAGTGGGCCAAAATTCCTCCACAGCAACATGAGAGACTGATCAACAACTACAGGAAGTGTTTGGTTGGAGTCATTTCAGCTGAAGGAGGCACAACCAGTTATTGAGTATAAGGGGGCAATTACTTTTTCACACAGGGGCATTGGGTGTTGCATAACTTTGTTTATGAAATAAATAAAATAAGTACATCATTGTCTTCTTTTTTTTCACTCAGGTTCCATTGATCTAATATCAGCTTTTGATTGAATATCTGATAACATTCAGTATCAAAAATATGCAAAATAGTTTTTCACAGCAGAGTTTAAATCCAGACTATTAAAATACACTAATCAGGAATTAACTGTACACTTTTCAACACAGTTATATAGCACATCCCATAATATATAATGACTTGTGCTTATTCCTTTATGTCTGATTAATAACTAGTTGTTGTTGTGTGGAAGACTCACCTGACGTAAAGAGACCAATGAGAAAAAACATGTTCTCAGGACAAGCCATGTGAGAACTCACACACTACTGATCACCTGAAACAGTACAAACATACACTTACTGGTAGAGTAGCTTAACTCACACAACACATTGCATTGAACCATCTCCATATCAAATACACTATGTCCTTCAGTTGTGAAGATAATACATGAACAAACAGCAGTACTTTAGAACATATTGAATCTCATTACTGTCACGTTCCTGACCTGTTTTTCCTTTTTCTTGTATTTATTTAGTTGGTCAGGGCGTGAGTTGGGGTGGGTTGTCGATGTGTTATTTTCTATGTTGGGATGTTTGTGTTCGGCCGGGTATGATTCTCAATCAGAGACAGCTGTCAATCGTTGTCCCTGATTGAGAATCATACTTAGGCAGCCTGGGATTCACGTGTGTTTTGTGGGTGTTTGTTCTCGTGTCAGTGTTCGTACCACACGGGACTGTTTTCGGTTTTGTCACGTTTGTTGTTTTTGTAAGTGTTCTGTTTTACGTTCATTAAATAATGACCACTTTCCACTCTGCGTGTTGGTCCGATCCATGCTCCTCCTCGTCTGAGGAGGAGAACGACTTCGACAGCCGTTACAGAAACACCCACCAAATTCAGGATCAAGCAGAGTGGGAACAGACAGCAGCAGAGACCGAGGACACAGGACTCGTAGACTTGGGAGGTGATCCTGGACGGCAAAGGACCCTGGGCTCAGCCAGGGGAATATCGCCGTCCCAAGGCGGAGCTGGAGGCAGCGAAGGCAGAGAGGCGCTGGTATGAGGAGGCAGCGCGGCGACGCGGTTGGGAGCCCGAGAGTCAGACCCAAAAATTTCTTGGGGGGGGCACACGAGGAGTGTGGCAAAGCCGGGTAGGATACCTGAGCCAACTCCCCGTGCTTACCGTGGAGTGAGAGGGCGTCGTACTGGTCAGACACCGTGTTATGCGGTAAAGCGCACGGTGTCCCCAGTACGCGTGCTTAGCCCAGTGCGGGCTATTCCACCTCGCCGCACTGGTAGGGCTAGGTTGGGCATCGAGCCGGGTGCCATGAAGCCGGCCCAACATATCTGGCCTCCAGTACGTCTCCTCGGGCCGGCGTACATGGCACCAGCCTTACAGATGGTGTCCCCGGTTCGCCAGCATAGCCCAGTGCGGGCTATTCCACCTCGCCGCACTGGCAGGGCTACGGGGACCATTCAACCTGGTAGGGTTGGGGAGGCTCGGTGCTCAAGAGCGCGTGTCCTCCCTCACGGTCCGGTATACCCGGTGCCACCTCCACGTACCAGTCCACCGGTGGCAGCCCCCCGCACCAGGCTGTCTCTCCGGGTTCTCTCTCCAGCTGCTCCCACCGGTCCAGCGCTGTCAGAGCCTTCCTCCTCTCCAGCGCAGCCAGTGTCTGAACTGTCTGCCTGCCCAGCGCTGTCTGAGCTGTCTGCCTGCCCAGTGCTGTCTGAGCTGCCTGCCAGACAGGAGCCGCTAGAGCCGTCCGCCAGACAGGATCAGCCGGAGCCTTCCGCCAGCCAGGACCAGCCAGAGCCGTCCAGCCAGGACCAGCCAGAGCCGTCCAGCCAGGACCAGCCAGAGCCGTCCAGCCAGGACCAGCCAGAGCCGTCCAGCCAGGATCCGCCAGAGCCGTCCAGACAGGATCCGCCAGAGCCGTCCAGCCAGGATCCGCCAGCCAGCCAGGATCCGCCAGCCAGGATCCGCCAGCCAGCCAGGATCCGCCCCTCATTCCGGTGTTGCCCCTCATTCCGGTGTTGCCCCTCAGTCCGGTGCTGCCCCTTAATCCAGCGGGGTTAATTTGGAGGGTGGCCATTGGGAGGAGGCCAAGGAAGCGGGGTTTGACTATGGTGGGGTGGGGACCACGACCAGCGCCAGAGCCGCCACCGTGGACAGACGCCCACCCAGACCCTCCCCTAGACTTTATGCTGGTGCGCCCGGAGTTCGCAACTTAAGGGGGGGGTTATGTCACGTTCCTGACCTGTTTTTCCTTTTTCTTGTATTTATTTAGTTGGTCAGGGCGTGAGTTGGGGTGGGTTGTCGATGTGTTATTTTCTATGTTGGGATGTTTGTGTTCGGCCGGGTATGATTCTCAATCAGAGACAGCTGTCAATCGTTGTCCCTGATTGAGAATCATACTTAGGCAGCCTGGGATTCACGTGTGTTTTGTGGGTGTTTGTTCTCGTGTCAGTGTTCGTACCACACGGGACTGTTTTCGGTTTTGTCACGTTTGTTGTTTTTGTAAGTGTTCTGTTTTACGTTCATTAAATAATGACCACTTTCCACTCTGCGTGTTGGTCCGATCCATGCTCCTCCTCGTCTGAGGAGGAGAACGACTTCGACAGCCGTTACAATTACTCAGAATTCATTTCCTTTCATGTATTTTGAACATTCAAATGAACAGAAAATATATTGAAGAAGTCGATACTTGCCTTAGACGGTAACGTAAACTGTCTATAGCAGAGACTGTCACACAAATAGTGTGGTTTGACAAACTAAAGTGCTGAAATTCATGTGGCATATCTCACATCTCATCAGTGACGTACTTCCTAATAAGTGTATGAGAAAAGATTTTTAAAGAATACTACAGTATTTATTTAACAGGATGTTGAATAGTCTATGTGCTGGGTGTCAACATCAGTTGTGAAAACATGGTATGCTAATTTAAGTGTTTAGAACATTGTCATTTTCTAATGAACCTTCTACTCCAGAACAATTAGTTTCAGTCACTTGAAACATTGCAGAGGTGGCCTTAGTCATGTTTCACCAGTTTCAAATGAAATGGAGCCCAGCTGCCCACTGACTGATTCTTAACACATTGTGTGGGTTAGCCACTGATTAAACAGCTTTAAATGTTCTATACATTTCATTACTGCCAGAAATGAAACAGTTATACAAAATAGGTTGGACTGGGAAGGACAAGTCAACCTCATTCTGAAACTGGCCCCCAAATCACTAAGTCCACCCCTGATACATTGTTAAATACAACAAAGGAAACTCTCCTCTATCTCCCAGGCCTGAATGGGAACTTGTGTGTGATTTAGCTTTTTTCCATCTACGTAACATTGCAAAAATCAGAAATTCTCTGTCCAAAAATGATGCAGAAAAATTAATCCATGCTTTTGTTACTTCTAGGTTAGACTACTGCAATGCTCTACTTTCCGGCTACCCGGATAAAGCACTAAATAATCTTCAGTTAGTGCTAAATACGGCTGCTAGAATCCTGACTAGAACCAAGACATTTGATCATATTACTCCAGTGCTAGCTTCCCTACACTGGCTTCCTGTTAAGGCAAGGGCTGATTTCAAAGTTTTACTGTTAACCTATAAAGCGTTACATGGGCTTGCTCCTACCTATCTTTCCGAGTTGGTCCTGCCGTACATACCTACACGTACGCTACGGTCACAAGACGCAGGCCTCCTAATTGTTCCTAGAATTTCTAAGCAAACAGCTGGAGGCAGGGCTTTCTCCTATAGATCTCCATTTTTATGGAATAGTCTGCCTACCCATGTGAGAGACGCAGACTCTGTCTCAACCTTTAAGTCTTTACTGAAGACTTATCTCTTCAGTAGGTCATATGATTGAGTGTAGTCTGGCCCAGGAGTGTGAAGGTGAACGGAAAGGCTCTGGAGCAACGAACCGCCCTTGCTGTCTCTGCCTGGCCGGTTCCCCTCTCTCCACTGGGATTCTCTGCCTCTAACCCTATTACAGGGGCTGAGTCACTGGCTTACTGGTGCTCTTTCATGCCGTCCCTAGGAGGGGTGCGTCACTTGAGTGGGTTGAGTTACTGACGTGATCTTCCTGTCTGGGTTGGCGCCTCTCCTTGGTTTGTGCTGTGGTGGAGATCTTTGTGGGCTATACTCGGCCTTGTCTCAGGATGGTAAGTTGGTGGTTGAAGATATCCCTCTAGTGGTGTGGGGGCTGTGCTTTGGCAAAGTGGGTGGGGTTATATCCTTCCTGTTTGGCCCTGTCCGGGGGTATCATCGGATGGGGCCACAGTGTCTCCTGACCCCTCCTGTCTCAGCCTCCAGTATTTATGCTGCAGTAGTTTATTTGTCGGGGGGCTAGGGTCAGTTGGTTATATCTGGAGTACTTCTCCTGTCTTATCCGGTGTCCTGTGTGAATTTAAGTATGCTCTCTCTAATTCTCTCCTTCTCTCTTTCTTTCTCTCTCTCGGAGGACCTGAGCCCTAGGACCATGCGTCAGGACTACCGGGCATGATGACTCCTTGCTGTCCCCAGTCCACCTGGCCTTGCTGCTGTTCCAGTTTCAACTGTTCTGCCTGCGGCTATGGAACCCTGACCTGTCCACCGGACGTGCTACCTGTCCCAGACCTGCTGTTTTCAACTCTCTAGAGACCGCAGGAGCGGTAGAGATACTCTTAATGATCGGCTATGAAAAGCCAACTGACATTTACTCCTGATTATTATTTGACCATGCTGGTCATTTATGAACATTTGAACATCTTGGCCATGTTCTGTTATAATCTCCACCCAGTACAGCCAGAAGAGGACTGGCCACCCCTCATAGCCTGGTTCCTCTCTAGGTTTCTTCCTAGGTTTTGGCCTTTCTAGGGAGTTTTTCCTAGCCGCCGTGCTTCTACACCTCCATTGCTTGCTGTTTGGGGTTTTAGGCTGGGTTTCTGTACAGCACTTCGAGATATTAGCTGATGTACGAAGGGCTATATAAAATAAACTTGATTTGATTTGAAACTTGATTTGATTTAAACATATAGTTAAATCATGAACCAAAATCCACTATTAATTTAGTGAAGACAAAAAAGGAAAAGTTACATTTGAGATCGATACAAAACATATGGTTGTCACATTATGTTTCAACATGAAAAACAGACTTGATATCAAACAGAGTAACTGTAATTGTATCTGACTGTGTCAGGTTGGTGTAGCTGGTGTATAAAGTCAGGCGTAGGAGAGCAGAGATGAGTGAAACAACGCACTTTACTCGACAGCACAAAGTAAACAATTTACAAAGTGCAAAAAGAACGGTTGCCACAAAGCATGGGTGATAAAAAGCACCCGGTACAAACCAGCCAGAACATATCCACCTGAACAAAATAACAATCACACACAAAGACATGGGGGAAACAGAGGGTTAAATACATGACCAGTAATTGGGAAATGAAAACCAGGTGTGTGGGAAAACGAGACAAAACAAATGGAAAATGACAAATGGATTTGGCGATGGCTAGAAGTCCGGTGACGTCGACCGCCGAACACCACCCGAACAAGGAGAAACATCAACTTTGACAGACTGATTCTCACACACCACTCAACTTCTCCTACACCAACTTCCTCTTTTTCTTGCCTTTTTAAAAACATTTTTTTTTGTATTTCACCTTTATTTAACCAGGTAGGCTAGTTGAGAACAAGTTCTCATTTACAACTGCGACCTGGCCAAGATAAAGCATAGCAGTGTGAACAGACAACAACAGCCTTCATTTCCTCTTAAAGTCTATTTGCCAAGAAGACCCTGGTGGGCTGGATGACACATTTTCACACCACTTCTATACAGAATGGACTTTTTCGTATCAGGCTAGAAGAATTTATGCAGCAGGTTAGGAGAATTACGGCTATGGGTTACGGTTAGTGAAAATGCTCTCCTAACCAGAGTCTGACGACCCCACACCCCCTTCTTACTTACTGCATTTCAACCCATTTTGCCACCATGGTGCAGAGAGCATTTCAACCCATTTTGCCATGGGGCAGAGAGCATTTCAACCCCATTTTGTCATGGAGTGGAGAGCATTTCAACCCATTTTGCCATGGGGCAGAGAGATTTCAACCCATTTTGCCATGGTGTGGAGAGCATTTCAACCCATTTTGCCATGGAGTGGAGAGCATTTCAACCCATTTTGCCATGGTGCAGAGAGCATTTCAACCCATTTTGTCATGGTGCAGAGATACATATTTACAGTTTTATAATGCTATTCGACATGTTGTCATGAAGCTGACAGAAAATGTTGTGTTTTAGAGCTAATTTCCTACTATTCAACATCTTTTGCTATCATATGCTATCTGGGGCCGTTCTGTAGTCCAGCCCTGCTCCTAACCTGCTACCAAAATCACTTCTTATTGAAGTGATGTGAAAAGAGTGTACCGGGTGTCACAGGAGGGAGCCAGTGACCTGCAGGTCCTGGGCAGCAAGGAGGACATGGGCTCCCTCTACGACGGTTAAGTCTAGATGGGATAAAGCTTTTGTCAAATTGACGTCAAATTCTTTAGCATTTGAGCTAATCTTAGCACTTTTCCGTTCCTTGATCTAATTATCATAACCTTCTACGTTAATTCTCCTAACTTGCTGCCTAAATTCTCCTAAACTTGCGAGAAAACTCAATTTGGACAAAAGCCGTATCACTTCTAGACAAAAAACACTTTTCGACCTGCCCAAGGTCTTCTGGGAGAAGGAGACCCAGGAACTGAGGGTGTACTTTACCCAGCAGGTGGGAGCCGACCTTCCCCATCAGGTGGAGGGAGAGCTGAAGGCTCTGGAGGACAGGATCAGTGATTGAGAAGCAGAAGGACAGATGATTCAGAGAGAGAAGAGAGAAAGTATTGACTATTGGACACTACACTACACTGATGCTGCAATATGGTGGGGATGGGGATATGGTGGGACTGACAAAAATGGGAGGAACAAGCTCATTTCAGTTTTTGTGGAAACTGCTTTGCCTATATGTGGGGAAATCTTCTGAAAATACAATGCAACGATTTTGTCTACATGCATATTAGGCTACCACTCACTATCAATGGATATATGAGTAGGTATTAGGTGATAAAACAGAACCAATCTTACTGAGCTTTCCATGACATAGACTGACCAGGTGAATCCAGGTTAATGCTATGATCCCTTATTGTTGTCACTTGTTAAATCCACTTCAATCAGCGTAGATGTTAAAAGATTTTATCAAGGTTTAAGATAAATGATTAAATAATTCTACCCGGAAACTTAACCATTAGGGATTAGAGGTTATGTAGGCATAGACAAGGAGTAATTAAAGCTGATAAACATAAGTCCAACTAGGTTGGACCTGGGAAGAGAGGAATGTATGTGTGTGCCAAAGAAAACAAAGTGGATCATTAACCTATGTTTGAACCGACCCGGCTATAACTCTGGGGAGATAAGATAGGACAGGGAGAGCCCCTCCAAGTTTCCCGTATCTGGGGGGGACTGGAACTGTCAGCTGGGTGGTGATCAACTGTGGTGAGAATTGTAGATTAACAAGAAAGCTCTCCTAATGTTAGTGTGTATGTATGTGCATATGTTAAGGAATGTTATAAGGGAACATCATTGTATATGCCACAGGAGCGCTCTCGTAAATACATGTTCTGACTATCGTAGCTGGGCCTCGTCTGATTCATTTCAACCAGTTTCCTACAAATTTCTGCGTTTCAGGCTGAGTAGTTAATTGATTGGGTTTATGAACATTGAGAACATAATTCTCATGACAGTAGAGGAAGGGGAGGAGACAGGTTTAAGAAGGATTTTTAATCCTTGAGGACAATTGAGAAGGGTATTGTGTATGTGTGCCATTTATAGGGGTTTGCGCAAACAAAAAATTAGCCTTTGAACGAGGTGTGGTAGTAGGTGCCAGGCACACTGGTTTCAAGAACAGCAATACTGCAGGGTTTTTTCACTCTAACCAGTTTCCGGTGTGTATCAAGAATGGAACACCACCCAAAAACCTTCCAGCCAACTTGACACAACTGTAGGAAGCATTGGAGTCAACATGGGCCAACATCCCTGTGGAACTCTTTAGACACCTTAGTAGAGTCCATGCCCCAATGAACTGAGGATGTTCTGAAGACCAAAAGGGGTTTCAAACTCAAAATTAGGAAGTTGTTCCTAATGTTTGGTATACTCAGTGTCTTCAGAAAGTACCCTTTACTTATTCCACATTCTGTTGTCTTACAGCTTGAATTAAAAAGGATTAATAGCATTGCCCATAACACGGTTGCAGCCATCACCATGCTTGAAAATATGAAGAGTGGTACTCAGTAATGTGATGTGTTGGATTTGCTCCAAACATAACACTTTGTATTCAGGACATAAAGTTAATTTCTTTGCTCATTTTTTAGCACTATTACTTTAGTGCCTTATTGCAAAGAGAATGCATGTTTTGGAATATGTTTATTCTGTACATGTTTCCTTCTTCTCACTTTGTCATTTAGGTTTGTGTTGTGGAGTAACTACACTGTTGTTGATAGATCCTCAGTTTTCTCCAATCAAAGCCGTTAAACTCTGTAACTGTTTTAATGTCACCACTGGCCTTATGGTGAAATCAGTGGAGGCTGCTGAGAGGAAGACAACTCATAATAATGTCTGGAACGGAGAAAATGGAATGGAATCAAACACATGGAAAACGTGTTGGATGTATTTGGTACCATTCCACCTATTCTGTATTCTGTTCTGCTCCAGCCATTACCTCGAGTACGTTCTCCCCAATTAAGGTGCCACTAACCTCCTGTAGGTGAAATCCCTGAGCGGTTCTGTAGTGAATGGGTGAATTGACAAACAATCCACAGTGTAATTAATAACTTCACCATGCTCAAAGGGAAATTCATTGTCAGATTATAATTAGTTTTACCCATCTACCAACAGGTGCCTTTCTTTTTTTTTTTTTTTTTTTTTTTTTTTATTGGGGGGGTGGATCAGCTTAATATTGCGGAAAGAATGTTGCTTCCAATGTAATTGTCTGCATCATTTCCAATCCCCCATATTTTTTTGGGTAAATATATATATCCATTCACGTATGCATACATATACACATATATACATACACATACCTACATAGACATACATACTTTTTTTAAAGAGTATACCTTTATTATTATTCCCTGCAAACCCTACCACCGATCCCCCAATTGGAGTAAACTGATAAACATTTCTGTTTTTACCTTCAATTTATACATCTTATACACATTTTACAGACACAGTCTACTTTATAATAGTTCTCTCTTGTTTGTTCTTAGTCCTTCCTCTATTTCTGTTGTCCATCCAGTTTGATTTCCACTTGTAAATGTGCTATTTCACAATAGCTCCGCACCTATACACATTTCACAGATCCCGTATGCCCTACATTGTTTATCTTGTTATTAGTCCCACCCTTCAGCTCCACTCAACCTTTCCCATCTATCTTCCAACATCATCCATTTCGGATTTTTATTTGCCATATATTTTTCAACTGTGCTGTGATGCTTCACAAAAGATTTGAATCTTCCTATTCTCATAGCTTCCACGGATTGTAAATTAAAAATAAACATTTTTGCTAAAATAATTATTATATTATTGATTGATTGACTATGGCTTTTCAAATCCCCCAGTATTGCTATCTGTAGCGTTAGTTCTACGCAAATGTTGCAATTCTTCAACCATTCCTGGACCTGTGACCAAAAACGAGCTACATGCGGACAATACCAAAATAAATGGTCTAATGACTCTGCCTCCTCACAGCAGAATCTACAGAGCTGAGAAGATTGTATCCCCCATATATATAACATTCTATTAGTTGCAAGAATTTTGTACAATAATTTAAATTGAAAAATTCGAAGTTTTGAATCCGGCGTTGTTTTGCGTATCAATTCATAAACCATGTGCCATGGAATGGGTACATCGAAAATCTCTTCCCAACTATTTTGCAATTTATATGGCACAGCTGTAAGTTTTTTGGTCCTTAAATGAAATTGGTATATGTTTTTATTTATCACACTTTTCTTTAACCATTTATGTTCTTTAATATAAGGCCGACATACAAGTTCCTTACTTTTATCCCCTTCCACCTGCCTCTTCCATTTTTGTGGTAATGCTGCAATTAATTGGTTGTAATTTTGGGTAGAGCAGACATTTCCATATGTCTGTGTTAGCTGCATGTGTGACATTACTCCACCAGTCCTATTTATGATATCATTCACAAAAATTATACCTTTTTTAACCATTTCTTCGATAAATACAGTTTTTTTATCAATTACTATATTTGAATTTAACCACAAGATTTGTTGTACTATTTGTTCCGTCCTTTCAGGTGGATTAAACTGAAATTGCAACCAACTTTCTAAGGCTTGTTTAAAAAATAAAGATATTTTGGAGATTATTTCCTTTTCAAGCAACCGAAAGTGAGCAGGTGTAATCTGAATAAAGGGAAAAAGGCCCTTCTTGAACATAGGATGAGACATTCGTACCAATCTACTAGAGAACCAGTTTGGATTTAAGTATAACTTTTGTATGACTGATGCCTTTAGTGAGAGGTCTAATGCTTTAATATTTAATAATTTCTGCCCTCCGAATTCATATTCGTTATATAAATAGGCCCTTTTAATTTTATCTGGCTTGCCGTTCCAAATAAAATTGAATATTTTTTGTTCATATAATTTAAAAAGCAGGTCACTAGGTGTAGGCAAAACCATAAGCAAATAGGTAAACTGTGATATGATTAAAGAGTTAATCAGGGTGATTTTCCCACAAATAGACAGGTATTTTCCTTTCCATGGTAGCAAGATCTTATCTATTTTTGCTAACTTTCTATAAAAATTTATTGGAGTGAGATCATTTCTTTCTTTTGGGATTTGTATACCGAGTATGTCCACATCGCCGTCAGACCATTTAATTGGTAAACTACATGGCAATGTAAAATGTGTATTTTTTAGTGATCCAATACGTAATATGGTACATTTATCATAATTTGGTTTTAATCCAGAGAGGATAGCAAATGTATCTAGATCCTCTAAGAGGCCGTGGAGAGATTCTAGTTGTGGTTTTAAAAGAAAACATGAATCATCAGCGTACAATGACACCTTAGTTTTTAGGCCCTGGATTTCTAATCCCTTAATATTAATGTTTGATCTAATTTTAACAGCTAACATTTCGATGGCAATAATAAATAGATATGCCGATAGTGGACAACCTTGTTTTACTCCTCTAGATAGTTTAAAACTTTCTGAGATGTAGCCATTATTTACTATTTTACACCTAGGGTTACTATACATAATTTTTACCCATTTTATAAGAGATTCCCCAAAATTGAAATATTCTAGGCATTTATATATAAACTCCAGTCGTACTTTATCAAAAGCCTTTTCAAAATCAGCTATGAAAACCAGGCCTGGTGTCCCCGATATTTCATAGTGTTCTATTGTTTCCAGTACTTGCCTTATATTATCTCCAATGTATCGTCCATGTAAAAAACCTGTCTGATTAGGATGAATAATATCTGACAAAACTTTTTTTATTCTATGCGCCAAGCATTTTGCTAGGATTTTTGCATCACAACACTGAAGTGTAAGAGGTCTCCAATTTTTTAAATGGACTGGATCTTTATATATACCACTTGGGTCCTGTTTCAGTAATAATGATATCACACCTTCTTGTTGCGTGTCTGATAATCTATCATTTATATAGGAGTGGTTAAAACAAGCTAATAATGGTCCTTTGAGTATATCAAAAAAATGTTTGTATACTTCCACTGGTATGCCATCCAGTCCTGGAGTTTTCCCATCCTTAAAGGCCCCAATTGCATCAAGTAGTTCCTTCTCTGTAATTAGGCCTTCACATGAGTCTTTCTGTACAGATGTTAATTTTACATTGTTATTAGGGAAAAAATCCATACAATTAGTTTCAGTTAGTGGAGATGGAGGAGCCTGAAACGAAAATATATTCTTAAAGTACTTTACTTCCTCTTTCAAAATATCATTTGGTGAATCATGCGTGACTCCATCATTTGTAACAAGTTTTAATACGTTTTTTTTGGTAGCATTTCTATATTGAAGATTGAAAAAGAATTTGGTGCATTTTTCCCTATATTCCATCCAGTTCGCTTTATTTTTGTAATATATTACACTGGATCTTTCTTGAATAAGTTCCTCCATTTCTTTTTTTTTTCCTCTAATTTATTCTGTGCCTCTATGGTACCGTTTTTATTGTTATCTAACTGTACTGTTAGTCCTTCAATTTCCTTTGTTAATATGGACTCTTTTGATCGAAATTGCTTTTGTTTTATAGATGAGTACTGAATTGCATGGCCTCTAAAGGCACACTTAAAAGTGTCCCATACAATATGGGGATCTGCTGTACCTATGTTATGTCTAAAAAAGTCAGTTATAAATTCTTCTGTCCTAGTTCTAAACAATTTATCATCTAGTAGGCTTTGATTAAATTTCCAATATCCTCGCC